>NW_026057577.1:118975871-119254928 GCF_023721935.1 Panthera uncia
ACACACACACACACACACACGCCTCTGGTACCAGAAAAGTAGATGAAAGCACACGACCATTGCCTCATATAACAACCTCCCCCCACCCCCCGACCTTTGCCCAGAACGTCTTTGGGGTCTGCCAACTGAAGTGAAGGCCAGGCCTGGGCTGGAGCCTCGTGAGACCCATCACAACATCACAGTAGAGCCAGCCAGGCCAGAGGAGAAGGCAGCCAAGTGTTAAAATTCGACAAAGAGTATGAGCTGGACAGGCTGACGACAGTGATAGGCGTAACTAACTCTAATCCTGTGGTCTAAGGAGCGCAAAAATGAAAGCTCTCAGAGGGCAGAGGTGTCTATCTGCTATATTCACTGGTGTTTCACTGATGTATACCAAGTGCCCAGAGTGTAACACTTTGAATACTTGTTAAATGAAGGATAAATGAATGACTCCCAAAGCATTAGTGCCCATTGGAAATCTTAACACACTTAACTGTTAAATGTTTAACCATAGTATCAACGATGCAAAGTAGTGGACTAGAAAATTATTAGTACTACCTACATATTAACTGGATATTTATCCCACTAATAGGATATTTGGGTTGACTGGCAGGAGGACATAGTACTGAGATTACGCGGGTTTCTCTTTTGAATTAACTTGTAATAAAGAGAAGTAGGTCTCTCTATGAAAAAAATCACAAGTCAGCAAAAGGTGCTACACACTCAACATTTAGTGAATTAGGTCCACAAGCGGCACAAGAGACGAAATAACTGCTTTCTAGCTCTGGAGTTTCACCATCTTTCTTGTTGTTCCTCACATGGTTGGAACAGTCATGATGATTTCCATCACCGAGTGCAGGCTGAGTTGTTATAAATGCAAGGCTATGTTACTAACATTCCTGCGTATGATCAACACTCCCGTCCATACTATTAATACGAGAAGACTGCTCATGATTTGTGACCACAGCCGGAATTAGCAAGGCCTGTTGTTGGTGAAAACTCCTTTCTGCCTACTTGGCTTTCCTAAGTTTGTATGCAAGAAACCATTCTATGACATCATCCACACAAAGTCCTATAATATAAGAAAACCTCACAGGGGAGCATTCACTTGACTAGGTTAATTAACAATGACTAGATAGGAGTCTCATTAATTGTGAATTGGAGGTTAATTTATTACAAACTCATATTTTGGATGTGTAGAGGCAGCCTTCCTGACGGAGGTCTCTAAAACACATTTCTGAAGTTGAATTCAGGGGTCCAGAAACATTTCCTCCCTCAACTTGGTGTTCCTGCAGTATTTGTAGCACAAGCCAGAAACACAGGAGTTACCTGGCCATCTTCTCTACCTCCTCTGTCCCCATTTCCTCTGTCAACATCACCTCTTCAGCATCTTGAATTCGTTTCATGCCCTTATCCTCTGTGTTGCTATCACCAAGTCCCAGCCACTCTGTCTCACTTGGACTTCAGGAATGCCCTCTTAACATCCAGTAAGACTCCCTCCAATCCATTTTTTACACAAAAATTATGTTTTGAAACACAATTATGATTATGACACCCTTCTGAATAAGACATTCAAATGACTTTCCTTCTCCACAGTACTCATTACCATAATCCATTAAGGTGGTCTCATATTTACCAGTTGTGCTTAATAGTCACTCACTCTACTTTCAACTAGTAATGGAATCCAGTGCAAGAAGACATTTCCCAGCCAACCTTGCAGCAAACTGTGTCATGTGACTCAGTACTAGGTAGGAGGATGTGAGCAGAAGTGGCAAGTGCATCTTTCAGGGAAATGAACATCTCCTCTACTTCCCCTTCTCCACTCCTGTTGGCTTGGATGTTGATGTGCTTGGTCACTAAACACATGGATAAGAGCTACCTAGATCTGGGAAACACTTCTGGAAGTCACTCTGCAGAAGAATCACAGAAAATGTGGGTTTGAACACTGGCAAAGGACCGAGGAGCCAATGGTTTTTTGACCAGCCAGCATAGATCTTTCTAGCTTATCCTGTAAAGAAGAAGGTCATTTTCACCTAATTTTTTAGGCGCAACTGTAAGGGTAGTTGGAAAGAGTAATTACACAGGACTTGCACAAAAACATAGGCTGAAATTTTATCCTTAATACCTATTTTCTTTCTTTCTTTTCTTTTCTTTTTTAAAGAAAGAAAATGTACCTGAATGTATAATGTGACAGGGCTTTTTTTTGAGTCCTTTATTTTTTTTACAAGAGTTATGAATCCTATTAGTGTGCTACAACCAGAAGTATTTTTTACTTTAGAACCTGTGAATTGTTTTATTGGGGGAATTATTAAGGCCACAGAAATGACCACCATAGTCAGATAGAAATATTTTGGTCTAATAAGAAAATGGGACAATCTATCCCACCCTATCCCAAACCAAGTTTCCAAACCTCAAGTTAGTAAAAACAGTTAATAAACACTGGTTATACAAAGAAGTGTAGGGAAGTATAGGAAATTTGGAAAAGGAGCCTGTCCTATTAGTGTCGTGGGTTATATTTTTCCAGGTTTGGGCACCCAGCTTCCCAAAACCAAACTGTATACTGAGCAATGTATTTTGAAATGGTGCCAGTGGGACAAGCATGAGGCTCTCTGCTTCAAACAGAATTTTATTCACAGATGCTTCATATTTGTACCAAGGAGATGAGCTAAATCAAGAGTAGGAGTACGTGATGCTGGTTTGCAAAATGATTGTTTTTCCTGAAGCCAATCTTATTTTATTTTTCTGATAATAAATGCACAATACTTATGTAGAAGTTTGGTAAGTATTAATACAATCTAAAACAAATTATGAATTCCCTTTCTGTCACTCTTTCCAATAAAATTTCTAAAGAAAGCTGAAAACAGACCCTATACAAAAAGCTGTCTTGTGTTTTTTCTTTTTCTTCTTCCATCTAACATTAGTGTCTCTTCAGTACCTGCAATTAGATTGCCACTTTATCTAGGAAACGCAGCTTTTAGCAATTCTTTGTTGATTCCAATGAAATCAACCTGACTCAGCTAATATGAACTGATTAGATTGAGAATGAAGTCCTAATACCAGCTGCTGTCCAATAGTAATTACTTGACATTAAATTTTGGGTGACCCAAGAAAATTCTATAAGCTTAGAGAAGTTTCAAGTAAGAGGATGGGGAGCTTGAAGACATTATAAAAGAATCCATGAAGGACCCAAGATGTACTGAGAGAGAGATACATGAGAATGGCTATGCACAGCAGCAGAGATTGGATGTCATTATAGTAAATCCCAATTACATGGAATTATATGGCAGCATCCTCTTCCTTGCTGGCTAAAAAAGCATAATACCCTCCTGCCCAACCACCACCACCCCAAAATACAAAAACTGAATATAAAATTTAATGGCTGCACTAATTAATATTCCCTCATATTCTTGTTTTTCTAACTGTGAGTCACAGCCTATTATACTGTAGGGTCAGTCTAGTGGGCCAAACCCGGCTTTGTTTGCTGGCCTACTTACACAAATAAAATGGTGCTATAAGGCTAAATGTTCATACCTCCTGCCCCAATTCATATATTGAAACTTTATCCTCAATGTGATATTTGGAGGTGGGGCCTCTTAGGAGGTGATTAGGTGATTAGTGCCCTTATAAAAGTGGTCCCAGAGAACTCCCTGTACTCTTCCACCATCTGGGGATATAGTGAAAACAGCTGCCTATGACCCAGGAAGTAGGTCTTCACCAAACATGGCATCTGCCAGCACCTTGGTCTTAGACTTCTCAGCCTCCAGAATTGCAAGAAATAAATTTCTGTTGTGTATAAGCCACTCAGTCTATGGTATTTCTGTTACAGAGCCAGAACAGATGAAGACAAATGGAGAGGAGAAGGGAGGAGAATAAGATAGTTTCTTCACATGAACCTTTGTGCTGGCCAACATGGCAATGCAAGTTTACACTTTGAACTTCCTCCTCTGTGCCAACTACTGCAATGGTAGGTAGGTTTGTTTGTTTGTTTGTTTGTTTGTTTATTTATTTATAACTAAGACAGTAGTACTGGAAAATGTTAAAGAGCAATTACAAGCCATGGAAGGCAGATTGAGGAGCTCCAACCCACATATGGTGGGAGTTCCAGGAGAGAATTTAATTCAACTGCAAGAATCATTTTTGGAAAAGGTTATTATTAATTTTATAAAATTAAAAGAATGGAATGAGTTTTCAGATTAAAAACCCACAATACTCACCGAGGATTATAAATAAAAAGTAAATTCACAATAGGGCATCATGATAAAGAAAAACAAGGGACTTCAAGTAAGAGGCCGATTATCCACTAATGAATTCAAACATACCAGTAGAAGATTTTTCCTCAGGAACAACAAATGTCAAAACACAAATGAAAACCTTTAAGTGTCAGAGAAATAACCATCTATTTAGCATTTGATACCTAGCTAAACTGTCACTAAGTCTTGTGGTGAGCAGGTGGTGGAGGGAATATGAAAACAGTTTTCTACCTAAAGATTCTAATTTAAATAATTATTAAAAGAACTATTTTTGCAAGAAGACATCAATCATTTTAAAAATATACTGAAAGTCTTTTTTAAAATGTTCTATCCCAACTATTCCAGTTATTATACCCATATTTGTTGACCCATTTCTCTGCCCCCCATTTAAAGCCAAACTTCTCAAAGGAATTACATTAGACTCTTATTCTCAATTCCTCTTTGTCCACCTTCCTACACCCATTAAAGTTAGGCCTTAACCTCCACCACTCCAATGACATAGATTTGTCCTTGCCACTAATGACCTCTACATTGCTAAATCTAGTGGTTAGTTCTTAATCATCTCATTTGATTTATTAACATCCAACATAACGGATCACTCTTTGAAACACTATCATAATTTGGTATTTCGACACTATTCTCCATTTATTCTACTACCTCACTGGATACTTCATCTTGGCCTACTTTGTTGTGTCATCTTCATTTCCCAGCCATGTGACACTGGAATACCCTTAGTCCTTATCATCCACTCTTCTCTACCTACACTTATTCCTAGGTGATTTCATTTGTAATATGTCATTAATATCATCTATATGATTATGTTCTCCAAATATATAACTTTAATTCAAAACTCTTCCTTGAACTATAGTCTTATACATCCAATTGACTAATAATCCCCTTGGGTGCTTGATAGGAATCTCAAATTTATAAATCTATAAACAAACTTTTGATTTTACCCTCTTAACCTTTTCATTCCACAGTGTTGGTCATTTCATTAAATATCACCTTAATCCTTTCAGATTCTCAGGCCTTTCAGTCATACCTTGAAAACCAATCCATCAACTAATTCTCTTAGATATACCTTCAAATTATATCCAGAATGTGATAATTTCTTTCTTTCTTTATCTCCCTCACCCAAGTCACCAATATTTCTTATCTGGATTATTATAAACATTTCTTAATTAGTCTACATGCTTCTGGTCTTGAAAACCCTTATCCCCAAATATATAAGTCACCCATCAAGATCTTGCTAAAACAAGAACATGTCAGTTTTTTTGTTCAGGACCCTCAGATGGCATCCCATCTCACTTAGAGTAAATGCCAAAGTGCTTACAGTGGTCTAAAAGTCCTACTTGGTCTCCTTTGACCCTCTCCCCCCACCGTTAATCACTATCTCTGCCTTCATCTACCACACTTTTCCTGCCCATTCTGCTCCAACCACACTGGACTCTTTGATGTTTCTTGAAGACCCCATGCAGTATATGCTATTCCCTCTGGGATATTTTTCTTCCAGATTTTCATCAAATAGCCATTAAAATATCATTTCATCTTTGAGCTCTTCCCTGAAAACCCAGATTAATAATAACTCTTATATCTTATTCTTCTCCATAGCACTTATCTTTATTTGTTTTCTGATTTTTATTTAGCTCCTCTTACTAGAATGTCAATTATATGAGTTAAGGGATTTTATCTGTTCTGTTCACTGCTATATTTCCAAGCACCTATAACCACAGCAGGCCAATAGAAGACATACAATAAGGATTTATTAGATGACTAAATAAATGGTGAGGAAAAACAAAGGTAAAACATGATAGCCAACTCAAACAAATATTGTTTGTAAAAACAATATAGGCCACATTTTCTACTGATCAAAAACGGTGAAAGAAAATTTTAGATGAGGAAAATAGGTGAGTTTATCTCAAAGAACAATTAAAATGTGTTAGATTTTCTACTTTGTTTGGGAGAAGGATAGATAATCTGTGTGAAATGGGAACACTAATGTTGCTTGATGTGGGAGTGAGCGGCCCAGCTGAGGGGTGCATGGGGTGTAAGGTCAGCACTGATGATGTGGCTGTCGCAGGCTCCTGCTGCCTTAAGAATCAGCACAGTTGTTAGGGGACCCACATCAGGGAAGACTGAGAAGGTCACACCCCACCCAGACTCTAAGAAGGGAAAGAGAAGGTGAGCATAATCATGGTCTTGGGAAAGTGGCAGGCCTCACATAGTTTAGGAATAGATGTTATAGACTCATGTTCTGTGGATGTTTTTTCTCAGTAGGCAGAAATGAGAATCATTATTGCCAGGTAATAACTATATGTATTTGAAAAAAATGAAAGAAAAACCTTTGCATTTTTAGCTTTGCAAAGAAACATTTCTGAAGAGTGATTATTTAAGTCAATACCTAAAAAAAAGCAAGTCTGCCAAAATATGCTTCAAGACATTGTGGGGGAAAAAAGCCCCAAAAGATAATACAATAGAAACATCCTGTACAAGTAACATTTAGACCAGGAATGCAAAGACAGTTCAATATCAGAAAGATTTAGCAATATAATCTACTGCATTAATAATTTTAAAGAGGTAATCAAATGGTTATTCTACCATGCAGAAAACCAGTGTTTATAATTTAACATTTATGATAAACTCTTAATAAACTAGAAATCCAGAGTTTTCTGAATCTAACAAAAATATGTCACCCAAAAACCTGTACCTAACAGCATACTTAAAATGAAACTTTTCAAGCATTCTCACAATTATGTGGCACAAGAAAAAAATGCCTATTATAAAGGCATACTATTTACATGGCATGGTACCTTATAAGGATAGGAAAGTTGAGATCAACAGGGAAAAAAAAGCCTAGAAACGTTTAAAGCATATATATGATCTTAGAACACAACAGAAAAGGCACTGCAAATAATGGAGAAAGAATAGAGCTCAGTAAATGGTATTGAGACAACTGGTTTTTCATATGGAATAAAAATAGATCCATGCTTTACACCACATATACAAATTAGCTCCATGTAAATTCAATGTCTACACATGTAAAACAAAACTTTGAGAAATAAATTAAAGCAACTTAGAGTACAGGAGGGATTTAAATATAATATAATCATGGAGGAGAAAGTGATTGCTTAAGCAAGGCACAAAATGCAAAATAATAAAAGAAATTTAACTTTATCAAAATTTTAAAATTGTGTTAAAAGAGGTCATGAAAAAAATTAAAATGCCATCAACAGACAGGAGGCAAAAGTTTCAACAATATATTTTTCAATATATGAAAAAGTATGAGTCATATGTATGAAATATAAACATATATTAAAATACATATACATTAGGATCATACACATTTACACGTTTTTGTAAATCAATAAAGAGAACAGACAATAAAAGAGTAAACAAAGAGTAGAAATAGATAATTCAGAGGAGGAAATCCTAATGGCCCTATAAAAATGATGTTCAATTTTACGAATAATCAGAGTAATGAAAATTAAAACAATGAGATACTGATTCATATCTACCAACCCACACATAATTACGTCTGATAATAAGTGTGAGCAAGGACCTGGTGGGAGTGTAAATTGGTAAGAGAGCACTATGGAGAGCAATTTGTTAGTGTCTACCAAACACAAAAATGCACATATCCTATGATGTGGTAAGCCCACTGATATATACTCCAGAAAAACTCTATTACATGTATCCTAAAGGAAATGTCTAAGGATATTTATTTCAGTACAACTTATTTTTGTAAAACAATTGAATCATTTTAAATTTTCAGTAGTATGGGAATGGATAAGTTGTGATATTTTCATGAGATGGAGTAATATACAGAAATTTTTAAAAGAATGAACAAGGGGAATATAAAAACATAAATTCTGAAAACAGAATGTTTGATAGTAAAAGTAGTGATTGCCAGAATACCACAGTCCATATTTGAAGTAAAATATATGGGGGTACCTGGGTGCTCAACTCAGTCAGTTGAGTGTCAGACTTTGGCTCGGGTCATGATCTCCTGGTTCGTGAGTTTAAGCTCCACATCGGGCTCACTGCTATCTGCCTGTCAGTGCAGAGCCTGCTTCAGATCCTCTGTCCCCCTCTCTCTGTCCCTCCCCCCACTTGCGCTCTCCTAAAAATAAATAAATATTTAAGAAATAATAAAGCGAAATATATGAAATTTTTATTTATTTATTTTTTTTGAGAGAGAAAGTGTGCAAATACATGTGCATGAGACAGAGAGGGAGAGAGAGAAGCCCAAGCAGTCTCAATGCCCAGTGCACAGCCTGACATGGGGCTCAATCTCATGACTGTGAGATCATGACCCGAGCTGAAATCAAGAGTCAGACGCTTAACTGGCTGAGCCATCCAGGCATCCCAGGAGTATTTTACAATACACAAATAATTTGTATTTCATGCGTACAATAATCATGTTTTATATATGTAGCAAAATTTAAATGTATAAAAACAGGACTGTACAAAGGTCAACACATGGCAGTTGTTCCGGGGTAGCAGAGAGTAGGGTGATGCTGAGAAAGGCAAAACAGGGAACCTCAAATTCACCTGTGTACTTTGTTTCTTTACAAATAGAAGCTAGGCAGCACACATGGGAAAAATATTTACTTTTGATGTATTCATCTGGGTGGCAGGTACATGGACACTTATTTTAGGGTCCTGAGTATATTAAAAAAAATAAGAGTATTAGAGAGCTCTAAATCTATATCCCTGCCCAGGGTCAAAAATAACAAGCCCGCACAAATTTATGCAGATAGAAAGATAAAAAGAGGTTCTGATAAAGAGGAGTTTGTGTAGGGCACCCACTCCTGGACAACACTGACAGAGGAGGGTTGGAATGGTTACTCAGGTGAGTTCCGGTCACTGAATCCATGACTGTCACCCTCATATGCACCCTACCCACCCTCATGGCTCAGCAGTTGGCCCTCCCCAGACACAGTGTTATATGACAAGGAAGGGGAGCTTTCTCAATACCTGTTTCTAGGCTAGGCTGAGGAACATTTTCTTCATAGATTCCAGAGAAAAGCCACAGAGTGGACCTTCCAGGAAGAATGGCAAATCACATGTGAGATTGCACAGGCTAGGTCCTGTCACAAGGCTTCCCAGAGTTCTGGTGCCAGCCGTGTCTGATTAGTGCAAAAAAAAAAAAAAAAAAAAGCATATTTTTTTACTAGCTTCAAAAAAGTCAATTTAAGCACTTCACTCCAGTGAAAAACTGATTTGGGGCACAATGATTAACAAATGGTTCTCAATCTCCGTCCCTGGAAGTCACAAACACATGCACAAGCCCTAGGTAAGCTGGACCTGGGGATCTTACTTAGTCACGTGAGTCACAACAAATGGGTACGCCAAAGCTGGTTCATCTTACTCAAGTAGACCACCGTGGAACCTTCCAGCAAACACTTATTAAAACAAGAACCGAAACATTTTACAGACTATAGCGTGTTTCAGTTGGTTGAGAGCCATCATAATTAATAATACAGTAACAATAAAATGACAGCACAGGCAGAAGCCCTGTAGC
This sequence comes from Panthera uncia, assembly GCF_023721935.1. Lineage (NCBI taxonomy): Eukaryota > Metazoa > Chordata > Mammalia > Carnivora > Felidae > Panthera > Panthera uncia. The sequence continues at coordinate 118,985,625 of NW_026057577.1, forward strand.
GTAATGATCCAGACTGAGCTTCACACATCTGTGGTTATGTCAGTTCCTGAGTGCAAAAGCACCAGAATGCCACATTCATGGTCTCAAATGATGGCAGAAAGTATCTGGAGAAAGGCCATGATTCATCTTCTTTTCTTGTCACAGGAACCACTGAGAAGAAACTCAGACGCTCCTACTGAGAATTCCTTAGAAAGAGAATCAGTGGCTTAAATAAAAGGATTTTACTCTTAAAAAAAAGATATTCCTTGGGGCGCCTGGGTGGCGCAGTCGGTTAAGCGTCCGACTTCAGCCAGGTCACGATCTCGCGGTCCGTGAGTTCGAGCCCCGCGTCAGGCTCTGGGCTGATGGCTCGGAGCCTGGAGCCTGTTTCCGATTCTGTGTCTCCCTCTCTCTCTGCCCCTCCCCCGTTCATGCTCTGTCTCTCTCTGTCCCAAAAATAAATAAAAAACGTTGAAAAAAAAAATTAAAAAAAAAAAAAAAAAGATATTCCGAATAGGCTTCCTTTTATATTTCATGTATGCAGAAGTATTTTCCTTATATATTTATTGTGCATGTCATATAATAGTATCCTTCACAAACATTTCCCATAGAGTTGACCAGCAGCTTCAACTGCTTCCCTAGAAAACACTCCAGCTATTCCTCTCATTAAAAGAGACGAAAAGCCAAGAGGATAGGTGACCGACTTAGTTTGTGCCAACAATCTATCTCTGAATATGACAGAGCTTGTGCAAAACAGGCACTCCTTATATGTTAATAAAAGATTGGGCACTGGTAGTCATTTCTAGAGCCCCAACTGAGCAACTGAGTTGCATCAGTATTTAGAAAATTTAAAAGTCTGTGATTTGACATCTAATTATTTCCCAGTCTGAAAAGATTTTATTTTTCATGTTCCAATGTGGTCCCCGCTTTACAGCAAAAAGGCAAAGTATGCAATAGATAACACCGTATGTGCCACTCTGAGTTCCATCATGGCTCTGTCTTGCCCCTTCAACTAAACTGGCAACATCTGTTATTCTCTAAGACAGTGTGGACATTTCCTTCCATGTCAGTCATTTCAGAGGTAAGTGCCCCCACTCATTCACAAATGTTTGACTGTCTGAGTCTTCCTCATTATCATTTCTAAAACTGAACATCCACATGACAATTTCTCCTCTTTGATCACAATTTTAATTGTTGTAAGTTGTAGCCTGTTTAGTGCTAATGTTACATTAACTTGTTGCAGGTGAGGAAGGGGGGCGCGCGCGTCATAGGGAAGGTGGGCTGAAGCGTCCCTCCATTTGTTCACTTTTCTTTTGGTCCTGAGAATGAAGTTTGGCTCCATTTTTAGTTAGTAATGGGATGTTTTTGAATCATAGAACCAAAAAAAATCATAGATCTTATATCTCAAAGATGAAGGGATGACAAGAGTGAATGTACTTCATTAGCTCAGCTTAGGCAAGGGGGGTATTTCCACTATGGATCTGAAACCAGCTGAGACCTCAAATGGAGCAGGAACTGAGTGACCTACCACGAATTAGGCAGTGTCTGTGACACGGGCTTCAGTTAAACACAGTGTGGAACACTCACTCTCATGAAGGCTGTCAAATTCAAAACTTGCCAGACAGATTCACCTTCAGGACTCAGACATCTTGTAGTTGTAGGGAATGAGCTGCCTTAACTGTCGGCAAAGACACACAGCCTTCCAATCTTCAGCGTTGCAGATAGTAAGAAGATGGCCAGAATTTTAACAAGTAAAGAGAAATGTGTACTGATGTATATACTTGAATATACATGTCCTACAGGGTTTATCAGCTCACTGTGATCTGCATATCATGAGATATTGTTCCTAATTCCACAGCTGGATCACCAAACTAAATCCCATTACAATGAAACTCCACCGAATTGTTCCACTTAATTTGTGCTCTAAACAGATACTACTCCTTTGAAATACACTAATCTGTGAAGAGGTCTTACTGTAATCACATACAAAAGTGGGTCTATTCCCTTTGTTCATTTTGGGGACGATTACTACACAGTCCCTGTTGTCCAACTCTTCTGTCTCCAATTCATCATTTAATTTTCCGCCAGGAATTCAAAGTCTATCTCCAAACATGAAATTTTCTTGTTTAATATTCTTTAATGACTTCCCTAAGGACCCTGAGTCCTTGCTGACAATCAAGGCCCCAAACAACTTGTCCTGGTCTATTTTTTTTTTTTTAATTTTTTTTTTAACGTTTTATTTATTTTTGAGACAGAGACAGAGCATGAACGGGGGAGGGGCAGAGAGAGAGGGAGACACAGAATCGGAAACAGGCTCCAAGCTCCGAGCCATCAGCCCAGAGCCCGACGCGGGGCTCGAACTCACGGACCGCGAGATCGTGACCTGAGCTGAAGTCGGCCGCTTAACCAACTGAGCCACCCAGGCGCCCCTGTCCTGGTCTATTTTTAAGCTATATTCCCCTCTATACTCAACTTCTTTAACTTTGCTGTATGGACTGGCTCAAACTCTTAGTTGATAATGTTCAATACTACTTGGCATACCCAGCTATTTCTCTCCACACTTTAGCTCTTTTCATCTTGTAAGATCTACCAAGCTTTCCAGGCCTACCCCGCCTGTCATGAAAGTTGTCCTCAGCTACCAAATCAGGAGGAATTTTTCTTGCTCTGTAGTTCCAATGTATTTTCTTTGTCACCTGAGCTCACTCAGGTTACCACAGCCTGTCTATGACAGTGAGATGTACGCTGTCTTCTCTTTACCAAACTATCAATGTCCTTTGGACAGGAGAGACTTACTGAATATATTTGCTGTTAAACTGACACTGCTTCATATTGGAAAAGGTGCCTGATAAATGTGATCATGTGGGTCACAAAAAAAAATCTACTTAAAAATGATCTAGAGATTTTCAGTTCTGCCCCTTCATTCCTCAGTGCCCAAAGGGAAAGAGATCTGACATTTGGAAGCAAGACCTCATCTCTGCCTCCTCCATTATCTTGCATAATGTCCAGAAAGTTATGAGCCCTGATAAAATGTTATTTTTCTCCTCCAGTAAAGGAGGCTTGGTTGAACGAAAACAGAGCCAATCTCACTACAAGGAGGCACATCTTTGGGTTTTGATCCTCTTTCCTCTGAAGGGACAAATAACCTTGTGAGTGAGAAAAGTTGCCCAGCCAGCAGCCGCAATGACAACCCACCTTGGCAGCAGAAAAGAGTGATAATTAGACACCAATTTCTTTTGTAGGATGAGTAGTGGGTGGGGTTTTTTTTTTTTTTTTGACTTGTTATTTCAAGATCAAAGAAAAAATTTTTTTAAATGTTTATTTATTCTTGAGAGAGACAGACAAAGCGCGAGCAGGGGAAGGACAGAGAGAGAGGGAGACACAGAGTCTGAAGCAGGCTCCAGGCTCTGAGCTGTCAGCACAGAGCCCTACACGGGGCTCAGACTCATGAAGTGCAAGATCAAGGCCTGAACCAAACTGGATGCTTAAACAACTGGGCCACCTAGATGTCCCCTGAGAAAAATGTTTTTATATTTAGCAGTTTTATTTTGATCACCATAGTTAATATTATTGCCAGGGTGAAAACGTGGTAAAAAGATGCTAAGACTGAATTTATCTGTATTTACATTGTCACTTTTAAGCTTCAAATAGGAAATGCCTTTAATCAAGATTTTTCAACAGATTGCTGAAAACAGAAAGTTTCTTCTGCTAAGTACTAGCATGCATAAATTTCTTACATAATACATGAGAAAAAAATTTTTTTTGATATATGGGTGTTTTTTTCTTGTGTTGACAGAAATTTGGCAGTTACTGTGCACCACCCTTCACACAAAAAGTGGCTCAATCAACCACTGGCCTTTTCTTATAAATCTGGTAATCTGTGTCCCCTTAATAGAGTAATTATAGGGATGTTTTCCTATTTTCAATACAAAACTATGGAACAATGGAGTGTTTATTTTGGCCCAATGACTTTGTACAAAGGTCCCATCTATGATCTCCCTTCAAAATCCTGCTTATAAATTCCTAACACCCAACAAGTCAACCTGAGAAAAACCATGACTTTAGTCTTTCCTTTTGGCCAAAATCTTTAATTTGGAGAATGCAAATAAGACTTTCAAAATTACTTTTGAGCAGCTGAGAGAACCCATGAATATGCCAAAACCTTTCAACCCAAACTATTTCCAAAAATTATCTGCTTGTCCCATTTTTGATTCAGTTAAGAATTAGAGAATTCCATTTTATGTAACTACAACTCTCTGCCCAAGTAACATCTTCACTTTTAAAAAGAGAAGTCAGTTTTTTCTCTTCCTTTATTACAGGTTTTCCCAGCAAAGCAAAACAAAACAAAACAAAATTAAAACAAAATTAACTTAAGTAATATGAAATATATGTGCCAAAAGTGTCTTCAGTGATCTGCTTTTTAACTAGACAAGCTCTCTGGCAGATGAAAATCATTAGCAAGCAAAACTGTAGAGCTTTTAAAATGTGCTGGAAAAGTTTCAGAGAAGATATACAGCATAAATAGCTTTATAAACCCGAAGCAAAATTCTAAATCACACCTGGTATATCAGTTGTGTGAAAGGCTTAGGTTAAGAAACATGAATTAAATCTTGAGAGACACTGGCCTCAACAACATTACAGCCTAAAGGGAACCTGTATCCAAGATGCCATCCTTTAATTGAAAAACATCAATATGTGTGTTCCTAGTGCCCACTGTTGCACATGTAGAGAGGTATGGGCTGGAGCTAAGGCAAAGGCACCTCAAGCTAAGGCAAAGGCACCTGATATTCTTGCAAGAAGTTTTCTTCAGGCAAAGAGCGCAATAGGACTGCAGGCCATTTCCCTCAGCACCTAGCCACTCACACATTCAATTTACCATTCAATAAACATGTGGGAGTGCCTATCATATGCCACACAATTTCCAGGGCCCTCCAAATCGGTGATAAAGGTCTCCTATTTCATGGAAGTGACATTCTAGTGAAAGAAAATTGACAATAAGAAATAAACAAGTAAGCGAGAAAAGAACTATTAGACGGAATAAATGCTATAAAGAAAGCATAACAGGGTGATGGAAATGGGGGTGGGGGACTTACTCATCTAACTGGGACCACAGAAGATCTTTCAGTTGAGTTGAGATTGGATGACAAGAGGAGTCAGCTATGCCAAAATCTGAGCACAAAGCATTCCAGGCAAGGGAATAGCCTGGTGGATGAGGTAACAGAAGGAAAATCAGTGTGGCTGGAGCTTAGTCCTCAATTCAATCACCTATAATTGTGCACGCTTATGTCACTGTAACATGTTCTTCAAACCTGGGGCAAAACAAGGAAACCTACAGACAAAAACATACCCATGCCTGTAAAACACGAAGAGGTCTTAGGGTCTTCTGGACACAACAACAACCCTAAGAACCTTCATGTCAAGAGCTTGAGCTTCATTCCAGTTTGTTTTCCAGTACTGATATATTTGACCAGTTTCTCATGGTTGAAGGCAACAGAGAGAGCATGCAAGGCTAGTAGGACTGAGAAGTGTAGGATGTGGCTTTGAAAGGAACCATAACTGCTTATTTCCTGGGACCTCTGACCAAAAAGGAAACACTTTTCTTGATTCGTCAGGAGATTTGCATAAGATCACAAGATCTCTTGTGGTACAGTAATCTCTCTCTTGCTTTTGACTCTTTATTATGTTCTCCCTTGTATAATAGTTATTTTAGTATTGTCTTCTTGCCATTGTTAACCTGTAAGTGACTTCCTGTCAGAGACGGTCTTACTGATTGTTCTCTGAAGTACCGAATACAGTGCCAGGCACATAGGGATGTTCAACAAATGATAAATTCCCTGGGGTTGGCTTTGGCTTTTTTAGTCCAATATTCCAATTATAGGTACAGTAATGGTATCCAAATAATGTAATTGTTTTTCTTTTGCTGTATATGTAATAAATCCTTACGAACTTCTGTGCTGACATAGTACAGATGGATTCCCAGTAATGCTTTGGCACAAAGTAGATAATGTTGCTTGTTGAATGTATGCATGCATGTCTGAGTGGGCAAATCTATGAACAAATTCCAGCAAGAACAACTGTACCCAAGGCCATTTTATTCAATCAGCAATGGGTTCTACTGTATGTTCAGCAGTAAGCTAAGTGCTGTAGAGACAATGGTGAGTAAAACAGATGGTCCTGCCCTAATGGAGCTATTGGTATGGTAGGGAAACATATTGAAGATATCACGCATGTATGTAATTATAAGTGCTATGAAAGGATGATGATCAGAGAAGCGTTCTTTGAAGGCTACCTGAAAGACATGGTCAAGTTTATTCAAAAGTCAATGCCATAATCATGAAGTCTTTTTAGGAACCAGGCCTGTAGACTTAGAGCAAGTGGTCAAGAGAGATGACAACTGATGGTAGCTCAAGTTGCCTCTGGTAACCAGGGATGGGTTACTGAGAAAATATTTGGAATCTTCCATTTTGCCCATCTTTAAAATTAAACTCAAACTTTTTATGTGTCTTGATTGTGTGTGGTCTTGTTTAAAGACAGAATATACCAAGCAACCTAAAATCGTCTTCTGCAGGCATTCTTTACTGTACCATGATTCCTTTACTAAATGCTTTAAATATAGCAGCTCAGCTATTTTTCTGAGGTAGACCAGGAAAAATTGAAATTTATTTTATGAGCAAAAAAACAATGCAGTGCCCTTGTTCTCCCATCATTCAGGAAAAATAGCTAAGTGAAATTCTGGTCAAACTTTCCAAAAAGCTTTGGGCTGAGGACAAGCATGGAAAAATTCAAGCCCAAAGGAGAAATTTCCAGAAATTTAGAAGCAAGTGAAAACAGAGGGTTATAACAGTTCAGTACTTGCTGCCAGGAACAAAGTATATACGATATTATTTATTGCTGAAAGCTTTTCAGAGAGGCAGCATCTGGTTTCAGTGAGGTCTTGCTTTTTCATCCCATCCAGCAGCTGGACTGAGCACTATGGCACAAGGAGATCAACCAATTGGCCAAGGTGACGCAGCGAGTCAGTGACTCTTTCCAGATTAGACCACAAGAGCCTCTGGCTTCTTGAATGCCAAGAATAAGTCACATGACAAATGGAGAGTTTAGCACTTTTTATTGACTCCAAGTGGATTCTTCAGCTTTAATTTTCTATTTGTGTTTACATTTTCAGAGTCCCAAAGAATAATTCTTTCTCCCTTTTCTCCAGTGGACACATCAGATATCAACTTGGTTCTCTGTGAATGCCAAAATTCCCCACCCCCCTCAACTAGGAATTATTCATCTAGGCTGAGTGTGCTAATGGCAGGACAAGTCAGAAATGGTCATGCAATGTTCCCCTCACACTGGAAAGAGGAAGATGGAGATCGAAAGGCTGGCTAACTCTGAGCAGAGAAGCTGGGCACTCTGCTTTGGTCATTCCAAATGTGCCTCTCTGAGGCAGGGGAAACACTGAAGAAGGTAAGCTTAATCTTCCAGGAGAAAGTGTCATAAGCTTTTACTTCTCTGTGCGTCTTTTTCTCTACCAGTGTTATTTCTCACAGAGCCCTGGCAAGAGAAAACACATCCCTTCATTCCTTCTGCATATGTCTTCCATACCAACAGGAGAAAAGGAGGCTCTGTTTCCTAAGCATATGTGTTTCTCACATCCCAAGAAGACTGTAAGGGAACAAACAAGCAACAACATGCACACACACAAAATACATTTAATAAGAAATTTCAGCATTAATATAATCGCCAGTGTAGTACTTAATTATTCTAAGAAGCAACTTCAGCTACCATCAGTTGTCACCTCTCTTGACCACTTGCTCTATCTACAGGCTTGGTTCGAAACAACGGCACACACATCCCCTAATAGTATCAGTACAATAGTATCAGTACAATTAATTAATGATTAATATTATTACTAGTTTCATGAAATAAAAAAAAAACATTTTTAGGGAAAGAAAGGGAGGGGAGGGCGGCGAAGGGAAAGGATTTTCACCATTTTTTTTTTTAATGTCTAAACTTTTAGATGTAATCGGAGAAGACTAGAGAACTGAGCCAGTTAGTTGTGTGCATGAACTTGATGTATTGTGAAATGATCAAAAGGATATCAGGGAGGGAATAAGCCCAATCTGGTTATCAGACTCTGCAATAGCAATAGGGCACAGCATCAAGAGAAACCTTGCAAGCTTTTGGAGTACCCAGCGATGCCCAGAAGGCATGCCATTTTAATAACGTAAAACATATGTCTACGCTATGGCAGCAACCTAATTTCACTTCAAATTGGAACGAACGATACCACTAAGAAACATCTGACAATTTCAACACAATAGGAGTTGGGGAATTTTTACTCCAAACTTAATGCAGATGTCAAACACAATATGAATAGAACATCTCACTTTGTTTCCTTTACATCACAATTCTCTCTTAATTGCAACAGACGAAGTAATTTCTGACCAGAAAGACGTGATGACATTTCAAGCATAAGGACTTCAGTTTTGGCTTACAGACATCTTCTATCCCCCTTTGGCTTATTATTACTCGAAGGGACAGCCACAATACTATAAATATTGTACTCATTCATTCGGCATTTATTGCGTGTCTATGACCTGGGTACTAACCGAGGCCCAAAGGTTAGAGTCATAAACAACACAGACACATCCCTGCCCTCCTGGAGCTTCTAACCTGGCAGTTCGCTCTTACTTCAAAGTTCAGTTATTGTTTCGATAAAGCTCAGTTCAGGTTTTAAAAAGGAAACCTTCATCTAAAGACAATTCTTAAGTTATCACTGTCTTTCCAAAACATATTTTTTCAACCCTCCAATTAGTCCATTGATATTAAACTCCCAGTTATGGTCATTCTTAGAAGAAAGAACTAGGACATGATTAAGGGTTCTTTTTCTTTTGAGAAGATGAGCTCCTAAATTATAGATGTCTAATGAGTTAACCAGTAGGTTCAACTGCTACATGTCAAACTAAGAACTGTCACAAAAGCCTGGACGGGTTGCCTGAAAAAGATGCCTCCAAATAGTAAATGTAATCCTTTCTGGGCCAAAAACCCTGAATGGATTCCTTAGCAAGCGCCGGTGAGTAATTACACATTTTGGCAATCCAGTGCAAACAGCCAGGTTAAGTTTGCCCCAATCCTGTCCACGAGATCCTTTGTTCCAACAGGGCTCAATCTGACCAAAGGGATGCCCAGGCAAATGGCTAGGATGTAGGTCACTCTGCTTCAGCATGAGTTTCCACCTTTTGCTGATGAGTGCTAAGGTGTTTCAAAGCTACGTGAGCACACCTATATGTCTCTTCTTAGAAAACAACACAAAACAGAAAAATAGCCATTTTATATTGGAGATTTCTTCTACCTTACCTTTTTTAGCTTTCTCTCACTGCCCCCGCCCCTCAGCCTTGCCTCCTTTCCCCTTATCATTTCTCTCCTACTTCCCCGGCAACAGGGTGAAACACTATTAGAAGCTCGTTACATTTTGTGAAGCTCTACAAACATTGTATGTTGCCGGAGAGGACCCTGAAGCCCAAGGTCACACAGTGGGGAAGTAGCTGACCCAGGATTCCAGGTAGCCCATCTGATTTCAGAGTCCTCAATTCCTGGACCATACCGCCTCTTTAGGAATTTTTGGCTTTAAGTCTTTATGATAAAGATGGACTGTTTCTAGGCATTAAGAGTAGCAGTGAAACATAAGAAATTAATGTTAATCTCTGCTACACTTGAGAAAAATCTAACAAATTCACTGAAGTGCTTTAAAGGAAGTAATTAAGGGGACAATTTATTAAGGTTTTACATCTCAATTGCACCAGTTTCAGGTCTTTTTTTCCTCCAGTTTTATTGAGAAATAATTGACGTACAACACTGTATAAGCTTAAAGCACACAGCATGATGGCTTGGTTTATAGATACTGTGAAATGATGACCATAAGGGGTTCCATTAACAGCCATCTTCTAATATGGATACAATTAAAAAAAATGTTTCCCTTATGATGAGAACTTTTGGATTTACACTCTTCATAACTTTCCTGTGGATCAAACAGTAGTGTTAGTTTATATTCATTATGTTGTGCATTACATCTGTGGTACTTATTTATTTTATAACTGCAAGTTTGTACCCTCTACCACCTTCCCCCTTCCCCCTCCCCTATCCCTCACCTCTTCTTTCTACGAGTGTTGTTCTTTTGCTTGTTTTAGATTCCAAATATAAGTGAAATCATACATACATACAGGACAAATACTGTATGACTTCTCTGACTTCTTTCACTTAGCATCATGCCTTCAAGTTCCAAGCATATTGTCCCAAATGGTAGGATTTTTTTTTTAATGGCTGAATAGTGTTCTATTGCATATCCTAATTTCTTTTTCCATTCATCCATTGCTGGACTCTTAGATAGCTTCTAGGTCTTGGCTATTGTAAATAATGTTGCTGTAAACATGGCAGTGTACATATCTTCTCCTATTAGTATTTTTGTTTCTTTTGGATATATTCCCAGAAATGGAATTACTGGATCATATGGTAGTTCTATTTTTAATTTTTTGAGAAACCTCCATCCTGTTTTCTAGAGTGGCTGCACCAATTTACAATCCCACCTACAGTGTAGTGGGCCCCCGCCCCCCGCTTCCTCCGCACCCCTGCCAGCATGTGTTATCTCTTTTTTGATAATGACTATCCTAACAGGCATGAGGTGATATCGCATTGTGGTTTAATTTGCATTTTCCTAACAACTAGTGATGTTGAACATCATTTCATGTACCTGTTGGCCTTTGTGCATCTTCTATGGATTCAGGTTCTTTGTTCATTTTTTAATTGAGTTGTTTGTTTATGCTATTGACTTATAGGAGTATTTTATATATTTTGAATATTAACCCCTTATCAGGTATATGGTTTTCAAATAATTTTTTCTCATTCTGTAAGTTGTTGTTTCACTTTGCTGAGGGTTTCTTTGGCTGTGCAAAAGCTTTTAGTTTGATGTAGTCCCATTTGTTTAGTTTTGCTTTTGTTGCTTATGTTTTAGGTTTCATGTCTAAAAAATCATTACCAAGACCCATGTCGAAGGCCTTTATTTCTATGCTTTCTTCTAAAGTTTCATGAGGTTTCAAGACTTACATTTAAGTTAATCCATTTTGAGTTAATTTTTGTGAGTGGCATTAAAATATGGGTCCCATTTTCGGGGCAACTTTGGCTCAGGTCATGATTTCATAGTTTATGGGTTCAAGCCCTGCATTGGGCTCTAGGCTGACAGCTCAGAGCCTAGAGCCTGCTTTGGATTCTGTGTCTCCCTCTATCTCTGTCCCTCCCTGGTTCATGCTCTGTCTCTGTCTCTAAAAAATGAATAAACATTAATTTTTTTTTTAAATATGGGTCCCATTTCATTCCTTTCCATGTGAATATCCAATTATCCCAGCATCATTTATTGAAAAGGTTATCTTCTCCATTGAGTGTTCTTGGCTTCCTTGTCAAATATTAGTTCACCGTACATGCTTGGGTTTATTTCTGAGCTTTCAATTCTGTTCCATTGGTCTATTTGTCTGTTTTTATGCCAGTACCATACTGTTTTGATTACTATAGTTTTATAGCATACCTTGAAATCAGGAAGTGTGATGCCTCCTGCTTTATTGTCCTTTCTCAGGATTTCTTTGGCTTTCATGGTTCCATATAAATTTTAAGAGTGTTTTTTTTTTCTAGTTTTGTAAAGAAAATGACATTGGAATCTTATTTGAGATTGCATTACATCTATAGATGGCTTTTAGTAGTATTGACATTTTAATAATATTAATTTTTCCAGTCTATGAACACAGGATATATTTCCATTTATTTGTACTTCTTTGATTTCTTTTATCAATGTCTTGTTTTCTGAGTAGAGTTCTTTCACCTCCTTAGTTAAATTTATCCCCAAGTATTTTATTATTTTTATACTATTATAAATGGGATTTATTTCTTTTTCAGAAAATTCATTGCTAGTGTATAGAAATGCTACTGATTTTTATATATTAATTTTGGGTCCTGAAACTGTACTGAATTTATTGATTAGATCCAACAGTTTAATTTAATCTTTAAGATTTTCTCTATATAAAATCCTTCATCTTCAATCAGAGATAATTTTACTTCTTCCTTTCTAATTCTGATCCTTGCTTCCTTCCTTCCTTCCTTCCTTCCTTCCTTCCTTCCTTCCTTCTTTCCTTCTTCCCCCCCCCCCCCCACCCTAATTGCTCTAGCTAGGACTTCTAGTACTATGTTAAGTAGGAGTGGTGACAGTGGACACCTTGTCTTATTCCCTATTTTAAAGAAAAAGCTTTCAACCTTTCACCATTGAGTATGATGTTAGTTGTGGGCTTGTCCTATATGGCCTTTATAACGTTGAGATACATTCCTTCTATGCCTAAGTTGTTATGAATTTTTATCACAAATGGATGTCGAATTTTGTGAAATGTTTTTTTTTTCTGCATCTATTGATATTATCATATGATTCTTTTCTTTCATCCTATTAATGTGATGTATGACATTGATTTATTTGTGTATGTTGTACCATTCTTGCATCTCAGGGATAAATTCCACTTGATCATGGTAAGTAATCCTTTTGCTTTGCTGCTGATTTGGTTTACTAGTATTTTATTGAGAATTTTTGCATCTATATTCATCAGAAATGATGGCCTGTAGTTTTCTTTTCCAGTAGTGTCTTTTTCTGGGTTTGGTATCAGGATAATGTTGGCCTTGAAAATAGGTTTGGGAGTGTCCTCTCTCTCTCTCTTTTTTTTGAAGACTTTGAGAAAATTGGTGTTAATTCTTTTTTTAAAGTTTACTTATTTATTTTGAGAGAGAGAAAGAGAACATGAGCAGAGGAGGGGCGGGGGGGGGGGGGGTGGAGAAGGAGAGAGAGAATTCCAAGCAGGCTCCATGTTGTCACTGCATAGCCCAACGGAGGGCTCCATCTCATGAACCGTGAGATCATGACCTGAGCCAAAATCAAGAGTCAGATGCTTAACTGACTGAGCCACCCAGGTGCCCCAGGTGTTAATTCTTCTTTGAATTTTTAGTAAAATTGCCAATGAAGTCATCTGGTCCTGAGCTTTTATTTGTTGGGAGATTTTTGATTACTGATTCAATTTCCTTAACTAGTAATTGGTCTCCTCAGATTTTCTATATCTTCCTGACTCAGCCTTGGTATGTTGTATGTTCCTAAGAATCTTTCTATTTCTTCTAGGTTGTCCAATTTGTTGACATACAGTTATTCATAGTAGCCTCCTACAATCCTTCGAATGTTTTATTGTCAGATGTAATGTCTCTTTTCTCATTTATAATTTCATCGATTTGGGTTCTTTTTCTTTTTTTCTTGGATAGTCTATCTAGGGGTTTGTCAATTTTGTTTATCTTTTCAAAGAACCAACTCTTAGTTGGGTTAATCTTTCCTACTGGTTTTCTCCTATTTCTGGTCTAATCTTTATTATTTCCTTTCTTCTGCTAATTTTGGGCTTGGTTGCTCTTCTCTTTTCTAGTTCCTTAGGGCACAGAGTTAGGTAGTTTATTTGGGATCTTTCTTGCTTCTTAATCTAGGCATTTATTGCTATGAACCTTCCTCTTAGAACTGTTTTGCTGCATCCTACACTGTGGTAGGCTGTGTTTGTATTTTCATTTATATCAAGAAGCTATTTTATTTCTCCTTTAATTTCTTCTTTGGTCCACTGATTGTGGAGCAGACTGCTGTTTAATTTCCATGTGTTCATGAATTTTTCAGTTTTCCTCTCATTATTGATTTCTAATTTCATGTCATTGTGCTCACAGGAGATACTCAGTATGATTTCAATCTTCTTGAATTGGCTAAGGTTGTTTTGTGGCCTACCAAATGTTCTATCCAAGAAAATGTTCCATGTGTGCTTGAGAAGAATGTGCATTCTGCTGTTGTTGGATTGAATGCTCTGTATATGTCTGTTAGGTCCATTTGGTCTATAGTGGTGCTCAAATCTGTTTCCTTATTGATTCTCTGTCTAGATGATCTATCCACTGCCGAGAATGGGGAATTAAAATACCCAACTATTATTATATTACTCCTTCTGGCTCTGTTAGTTTTTGTTTTACATATTTAGGTGCCTTAATGTTGGGTGCATAAGTCTTTACAATTTTTATATCTTCTTGATGTGTTGCCCTCTTTATCATTACATTATGACCTTTTTTTGTATCATTTTCACATTTTTGATTTAAAGTCTGATATATGGATAGCTACCCCTGCTTTTTATTTTTTGTGTTTTTTTCTTCTTTTTCCTTTTTTATTTTTTTTGGTTACCGTTTGTTTAAAATGTATTTTTCCATCCCTTCACTCTCAGTCCATGTGTGTCTCCTCTAAAGCTAAAGTGAGTCTCTTGAAGCCAACATATTGTTAGATCTTGTTGTTGTTGTTGTTTTATTCAATTCAACAATTCTATGTTTTCTAATTGGAAACCCTAATTCATTTATGTTTAAAGTAATTACTGATAGGTAAGAACTTACTATTGCTATTTTGCTATTTTCTGGTTGTTTGTAGATTCATTGTTCCATGTTTCTTATCATGCTGTTTTTGTGTGTTTTGATGTCTTTTGTTATCAGTACACTTTGACTTCTTTATCATGTCCTATTATATAACTACCATAGGATTTTCCTTTGTGGTTATCATTAGGCTTACATAAATTTATAATACCCTATTTTGAACTGATAACAGTTTCAATAAAATGCATAAACTTTATAATTTTACTTCTCTTCCTGGTCACATTTTAAGTTTTTGCTTTTAAAATCTACATGTTATTTTATTGTAACATGAATTTTATAACAGAATATTGTAGCTATAAGTTATTTTTACTACATTTGATTTTAACTTCTAAACTAGAGTTTTAAGTGAATTATGCCCCACTATTACCATATTGTAGAACAAAACTATGACTATACATTTACCATTACCAGAAGGATTTACTCTATCTTTTTATGTTTTTATGATGTTAATTAGCATTATTTTAATTTTCAAAGAACTCCTTTTAACATTTTTAGGGCAGGTCTTGTGGTAATAAATACCCTCAGCTTTTGTTTGTTTGGGAAAGTCTTCATCCCTTCTTTATTTCTGAAAAACAGCTCTACTGGGTATAGAATTCCTGATTTTCAGTTATTTTCTTACAACATCCTGAATATGTCATCCCATTCTCTCCTAGCCTGAGAAATCTGCCAGTAGTCTGATGGGGGTTCCCTTGTTTGGAACTTCTCTCTTCTCTCTTGCTGCTCTTAAAATTCTTTGACTTTTGATGATTTAATTATAATGTGTCTTGGTATAGTCCTACTTGGGTTCAATCTATTTGGAATTCTTTGGGCTTTATGGATCTGGATAACCATTCCTCTCCCCGGGTTTGAGAAGTTTTCAGCCATTATTGCTTTAAATATACTTTCTGTCCCTTTCTCTTCTCCTGGATTTCCCATAATGCAAATATTCCTTTTCATTGTGTTCCATAATACCCATAGGTTTTCCTTACTCTTTTATTCTTTTTCCTTCTCTGACTGGGTAATTTCTAGTGTCCTATCCTCCAGGTCACTGATTCTTCTGTATGGCCAAGTCTACTTTTGAAACTCTGTATTAAATTCTTCAGTTCAGTTATTGTATTTTTCAACTCTAGGATTTCTATTTGTTTTTTTGATGGCTGCTATCTTTTTGTCAAACTTCTTGTTTGTTCGTGCATTGTTTTCCCAATGTTATTTAGTTATCTGTGTTTTCTTGTAGCTCATTAAAATTCTTTAAGAGAATTATTATTAATTGTCTGGCAGTTCACAGATCTCCATTTTATTAGTGTCCTATCATTGGAGCTTTATTATTTTCCTTTGCCAGTGTTATATTTACCTTTTTATGATCCTTGACTCCTTACATTGCTGTCTCCTCATCTGAGTAATCAGGCTCCTCTCCCAGACCTTACAGGTCTCTGCTTTGGCAGAGACAGTTTCTCACCAGTCCGCTCACTTTGGGTTTCTGTGTGTGTTTGCTGGTAATGTCCTTGGGCAGGTGGCACCTGCTTTTATGATCTATTTTTGAGCAAGGCAGTTGCCAAGCTCAGAGGATGGGGATGGTGGTAGGAGTGGTTTGCCACTGGCTGAGAACAGTTGGATAGGACTGCTGGCTTTGTTTCCTACTTAAGTGAAGCTGTAGGATGAGATCCACAGTTGCCTAGATTCTTAGGTCAGGCTTACTAGATGGTTGGGACTGGGTACTATATTCAGTAGTAGATGGGGCTATGAATTAGCTTCCCTGCCCTATCAAGACAGACCTATACAACCTGTTGTTTGAGGACCCAAATCAGTCCAGAGTGTGCATTCAATTTCCTGGTCAGGTGAGACCACAGACATAGCCAAGGGTTGTGCTCTCTGTTCAAGTGCCTTTATATGTAGGGCTGCTGAATGGGCTCTACAGCTTCCTATGTGCCCGGGTCTGGTTCCCTGGTTCAACAGGCTGAAATCTGTATTCAGCAATGGGTGGGGCTATGAATTAGCTTCTCTGCCTGGGCACAGCAGGAGAAGCAGTTCTAGAGTTGGTAAAGCATGCTAGTGGCTATCCTACTCAAGCCAACCTGCATCCCAAGTTCCCTGACCAAACAGGGCCACTGGCTTTGCTCTGCGAAGTACCAGCTCTGCCAACCTCTTGGTTCAAGTGTCACTGGACTACACAGCTTCCAGTAGTTATCTCCAGCCCTTCTGGTCAGATGGGGCTGGAAGATACTCTCCATGGTAGGTGGAGCTGTCTCAGCTCTCACGCCTGGGCATGAGCGTAGGGGCTGCTCCAGACTGCTCTCAGTTTCCCAAACAGGCTCTCTGATTGGGAGGAGCTGGGAGCTACCCTCAGCCTTGGCTGTGAATTCATCTCCCTGCCTCTGCATACATTGGGAATGTTCTATGCCTGGTACTGGCTTTACTCTGGGGATGATCAACTCTGCCTGCTCGCCTCTCAGCTCAAGTGCTGCTAGGCCACACTGCTTTTAGGAGTTGTTACCAGGCCTTCTGGTCAGATGGGGCCAGAAGGCATTCCCCATGGTGAGTCGGACTATGATTCAGCTCCTTGTTTAGGGCTAGCAAAACTCCTCATTTGAGGATCCAAATCAGGCAGACTTGCACTCCATAGAGTTCCCTCGTCCGAGTATACCCTGATTTGGTTCTACAGATGAGCAAATCTTCTGGCTGGGTTTACTACGAGGACACAGCAGGCATGAACCTGGTCTGCCAAGATCCATGTGCTGCTTGTTGCAAGTTCCTCTCATTTTCTCCATCATAGTCAGATTCCCAGTGGCTGAGATTCCCTGAAATCCCCATGGTGCAAGATTAGAGTGGGGGCTCCTGAAAAGAAACCTACAATGTTGGGGGTGGTGCTAACTGTCCCCCTGGGGTTCTCTTCCCAATGTAGGAACTGGAGGCTCAAGGGAGACCTCTGCCTTTGGTGCTGGCCTTGTGGAGGGGCAATGTGGTCAGTGTGTAGCTGCTTCTTTTACTCTTGTAATCTGTCTTAGCCTCTGTGGTGTAGGGTGGTTCTTCAGCTGCACCCTCTGTTTTAGGATTCTCTCAGTGGTGCCCTATTCTTGAATAGTTGTTATTTGTTTCTCTTATGAGGGGGAAAACCTATGTTACCTTGGTGATGCTAATCCCAACTTCAAGCCTTTTGCCTGTCCCATGTGGGAGCACGTTGACAAAAGTCAGGAACAAATACCAATTAGAGGTTACAGTGACCCACATGAACACATAAGTAAATAACAAAAATCTCCTCTATAATATCACAGTTATGCTCTGTAACTCGCTCCAAAAGTAAGCCAAATGAAGCCTTTGTTTCTATTAGCATTTACTATTGTTATTCATTTCATGGGTCCAGAAGAGCCTTTGGTGGGCATAGTTCTTAGATTTATACTAAGCAACTCGATGGAGAGAAAGCTGAAATAATGGCTCCCACAAGACCAACGTACCTAATGAACTCATTTACAGGCCTGTAAAACAGACGACATGGAAGGATTCCTACTGGCCTCCTTACCAAAGCTTTTACAGCCCAACTCCCTTCTTACTGGTTATGAAGCCTGGACCACCCACTAAATTTTCTCCAGCTAAATAAACAGTTATAGTTGAGAGAAGTGCAAACTCCTGGGCTTACTGTTTTTAGATCCACCCAGTGTTCACTCAAGTCTGAGTTCCAGCAGGTAATAGACAAATCCCAACAGAATGAAACTGGGATCTTAATTAAGCCTTGCCGCCAAATGCATGAAATCATTAGGTTGGTCCTCAACCTGTGTCTACCATCACTCTTCTTTCCATTGAACAACTGCCTGACTCAGAATAGCCAATGCTTTTTAGACGAAACAGATCATTATAACACTGATTCCATGGAAAAAAGAAAAATGGAGCAGCTTATAAAGGAAGTTCCATTAGTAAACTGACAGCATTTAACAACAGACAGACCATATACCGGGAGATGAAGAAGGAAAAATATGACAACAACAGTTGTAAACAGTAGCTGTCTGCATGAGAGAGACACTAGCCTCTGCCAAAATAAACTATGAGGAGAAGAAAACTGTTTACCAGTAAGGCAAAACTGGTTTCTGGGTTTGTAATCATTTCCCTTTAGAGTCGTTCTTTGGTTTTCTGAAAGGCACCACGTTGAAGGTCTATACAGAATTCTGATGAGATCAGGGGGAAAAATAGCAGCTAGTATGTATTTAGCAAACATATATTAAATGCCCACTGTGTGTAAAGATGTTGCATTTTGGTAAAGCCTGCATCATGCTTTATGACCTTGTGGCATAAGCACTCTTTGCACTTTCAGTCGGTGTTCTTGATAAAAGATGACTGCCCCCTCCTGGCCACCTTTTATGAGATTGTTTTAAGAATCTGTTGTTCCCATCACCTGTCCTCATTGCTCTTCCTTCTCTGAGATGTCACAAACTTCCAGTGAAATGGAGTGTCCCATTGGTCTTTAAAGGGCTAATCTACTTTCAGATGACAGAGACTAAACACAGGAAATCTTACAGAGCTCCTTTATCCAATAGGGCTGGGATCATATTACTTAGAGGGACCCTCCACTGTCCCTCCCACAATCTTTTCTTTCCATCTTCATCTGTCATTGTGTAATGACTACAAACCTTCACCAATGTTCTCACCATGGCAGAGTTCCAGAGACAGGCCTGGGTATTACCTCACCAGAGATCCCAGTCTATTTACTGCCCTAGCTGCTTCTCTTACTTAGGCCCTGCTCCAATTTTCCATTTCTATTTCTCAAACCCACACCTGGTTCTGCTAACTCTGTACCCTGAGACTCTGTAATTGGTCTCAGGGTATCTTTACATTTCTGAATCATTTCTTTCTTCCTGCATCTAGAACCATTTATGTCCAGGATCAGAGCTAGGTGGGAGTTTGCATAAACCCAGATAAAACTTGCTTTTTGAGGATAAGTTTTAACAGGAAGTAAGAGAGGTCTGGTTATTAGAGAAGCAAGGCTAGAAATCCTACCACGTAGTATAGTGAATTTATCTTCTCAATGCAGAATCTCTGGACCTTCCTATCCAAGGAGGGGACCTTGCTCATGGTGGATTTGCAGAACAAATCTGGACTGGGGACCTGTACCCAGAAGCCACTTGCAAGCATCAAATTCCCACCTGCAGAATCCAAAGCATAGGTGTTAAGATGGATCCACTGACTTTAGTAAATCTTTTACTATAATTAGCCACTCGTCGTCAAGACCAGCTGAAGAACTTCCCAATGTTGACTAGGAAAAATAACATCCAGAGCATAGTAGGTTTTATTTCATTTTGATTTTCCTGTAAGTGATAACATAATTTTTTCAAAGACCTATAGGATCATAAAGAATTTTCATACTGGCCTCATTAATGTTGGTAACCAACTCACACTTAACCGCTAGAAAAAAGGAGGCAGGGAAAGGAGGAAGGTAACGTACATAAGTTAAAGTCACAGACAATCCCCAGACCTCTTCAATCCAGTTGTTTTTTTTTAACGTTTATTTATTTTTGAGACAGAGAGAGACAGAGCATGAACAGGGGAGGGGCAGAGGGAGAGGGAGACACAGAATCTGAAATGGGCTCCAGGCTCTGAGCTGTCAGCACAGAGCCCGATGCGGGGCTCGAACTCACGGATCGTGAGATCGTGACCTGAGCCGAAGTCGGCCACTTAACCGACTGAGCCACCCAGGCGCCCCTTCAATCCAGTTTTAACCTCATCCTGCTAAGGCTTTTATCAGAGTTGCTAAGAAATAACCAATGTGACATATTTAAGCTTCATCTCATCTATTTCCTCTCCCAGGCTTCTACTTGGGCTGCTAATGAGCTGTGAAGTGGCTAAAGACAGCTGGCCTCCACATGGGAGGGAGAAGACTACAAGCTGGATAATCCACAAAGTCACGTGGATGCCACGCAAGAAGGCATACTCTTGTTACTCCAGCTCCGGTAGATAGGAATGCAGAGTCTAAACAGGACTTTTTCTTCCAAATAACTGTCCCTACACAGTTGAAATCTCACAAAAGAGGTACTTTTGTTGTTGTTTAAAGCATTAGGTCTCTAGCAATCATCTGATTATCAAATTTGGCTACATTAGCCTACTGAGATGCGGAAATGTACAATAGTTGGTAGTGAAACACAACCTGCCAATGGCAGAGCCGAGAAACAGCTTACAGCAGGGCACTGTTTTCCTCAGGAACCTCACTAAGGATCTCTCTAATTCAACCTTATTTCCTTGATCATTGAAAAAAAAAAGTTTTCTCCCAGAGCCATGAATCCAGGATACCAAAGTAAGAACCTTAAGGTGTTAAAAAATGTTTAGGGTTGGTGAGCTGGGGGGTGGGGAGCAGTGACAGCACCACAAGCCGAGAGGTGAATCGGAAGTGGCAGAGAGACCTGGGGAAGAGGATGTGTCAAAACTTTTAATTCAAGTCAAAAACAGTTATGAGCAGTTTACTTGTTCTGTTACCTTTATTAATTAATAGTCTTAGCCAGTTGCCAATGGGCAGCTCACAAGTATAGGGCCCTAAAGGATTTAGATACAGAGTAATTTTTGCTGTAGAAAAACATGCAGAAATGAATATTGTTAGTTCATCAGTACATATATATGTATGTGTGGATATATATCTGCACATACATATATATGTACTTATATACCCACACATATATATACACACATGTAAATGAACACATAGAAGTACAAATATAAACATATATTCATGAAATATCTTTACAAACAAAAACAAAATCAGAAAAGGTAGAAAGGCAGATGGACTATTCTCTAGGTAAGAAGGAAATGCAGGTGAATTCTAAAGGAATTTGAATTTCATTAATTCAACAAAGATTTATGAAATGCCTTCCACATGCTGGGCCATGCTCTAGGCACTGAAGATACAGCACAGAAAAACAAGGGAAGCAAAGGAAACAAAAACGACACAATTCTTGCCTTCACAGAGCTTATATACTCGTGGATGCAGGTCAGGCAATAAATGAGTAATATCTATCAGGTGATGAGTACTATGGAGAAAAATAAACAATGGCATCCAGGGAAGAATGTCTGGAGGGGGTGAGAGCGTGGAACTTTTAAATGAGCTGTCAGGGAAGCTGACGCTATGAAGGACAAAAATCTGAACAGAGATCTGCAAGAGATGAAGAAATCCAGGAGGACTCCTGGAGGGACAGAACTCCAGGTGGGGAGAGCAAGTGCAAAAGCCTCGAGGAGATGCTCGCTTGACACATCTGAGAAAGAGACACGATGACAGTAGGTGAGAACAGGCCGTTCTGTTACAACATGTGTTTCTGTAACAGCAATTAGCTCATAGACTATTGGTTAATAGTAGGATAACGTTGGTATAAGATGGCAACAAGATTTTCCTTAGGCAGAAAGAGCCAGAATAGGAGCAGAATTCTAACCTTAGCAGGAAAGGGGAAAGCCCTCAGCTTGGCTACTGCACAGGCTGGAGTGTCTTCAGCTCCATTTAAGAGAATTAAAAAGGAGCACCTGCACCAGAGGTATCTCCCCAGAAATGTGTCCCCTCTCACCTGAACAGCTTTTCCAAGGTATCCTTTATTGCTTTCATTAGTGCTGAGGTTTTAAATCATGTAAGACAGGAGAGGTCTGCTCCAATCCAAATTTTCCCAGAAGCCTTGTTATTTTTAGAGTAGGTTTTGCAGAACACAAAGTTTTTCAGAACACATAGAGTACTACAGTAGAAACATCTGCTCAAGTGAAGCCAAGGATTACAGAGAACCGGACCACAGTGGGCCTTATTGGCCACTATGAAATGGGGAGGCACTGGAGAGCTTTGAGCAGAGGCATGCGATGATGTCATGTGCTGAGCACAAACTGGCGGGGGGAGGGGATCAGAGGAGAGAGGCTAAGCAAGTACAGAAGCAGGCAGACCAGATAGGAGGCTTTACAATAATCCAGGTGAGAGAGGATGGTGGCTTGGACCAGGAAGGTAGGAGTGGAAATGGTGTGAAATGGTTCGCAAGACTCCAATATGGTTCGGCCTAAGCAACTCAAGGATGGAGGTGTCACCAGCTGAGACGGGGATGGTTAAAGGATGACATAATTAAGGGTGATCAGTTCAGTTTTGGTAAAGTCAATGTTATGTGCCTATAAAGCATTCAAGTGGAGATTTCAACATGTCCAGAGCTCAGGGGAGATTAATTTGGAGCTTTTCAGTGTACGGGTATTATTTTAAGCAACAAGAGTAAACATATTCAAATTCCTATCAAAACCTGACTTCCCAGCAACCTACTGGCAGCTAGACATGCTAATATCTACAAAGCCCATGGACTTAATTTTATTTCTTAGCACAAAAGTTTAGATGCCTGGAACAGGAGCAGGAAGTGTTTATGGCGGCAGAGGAGTACCCACCCCTCCCCCAAAAGAAAAGGGTCTAAGGCTTGGTTCCTGGGTCATTCTAACAGAGGTTGGGGTAATGAGCAAAAACAGCAAAGAAGGCTTAGAAGGAAGACCTGTGAGATGTGAAGAGTATCAGGAGAGTGTCTTGTGTCCTGGACACCAAGTAAAGAAGGAGGGGGTTGGTGATCAAACAAGTCAAAGAAGAGGAAGACTAAGGAATTGCTACTGAACTGAGCAACCAGGATATGGTGAGCAAAGGTCCCAGTGGCCAAGCACAGTTTCAGTTTCCATCTGCCATCCCACCATGATCGGTGTAGTATAGACAACTCTCCCAGGGAGTTTTGCTGAAAAGAGGGATAAAAAAAATGGAGCAATGGCTAAATACACAGGATCGACAGCCATGTTTACTTTTTAATAGTACTGGGACATTACAGCATGTTTTTATGGTGACTGGAATGGTCCAGTGAAGAGAGAAAATATATAATACAAGAAAGAAAGGGGAGAATTTCTGGGGTAATATCCCTGAGTAGAAGGCCAGGGGGAAAGCAAGCATCAAGTGGAGAGGTCCGTCTTAGCTCTTTGTTAACGGGAGGTAGGCAGAGCATATGGGCACCGATTCTGAGACACAGTGGATGTGGTGGTGGGAGCTTGTAGATTCTCTTCTGATTGCCTCTGGGTTTTGTTTTGTTTTGTTTTGCAGTAAAATAGGAATACCAGTTATCTGCCAAGAGGTAGGACGTGGGAAGTAAGTGTTAGAGGCTTGATGATAAATGAGAAGGTGTGAAATAGTTGTCTAGAACAGTAGAAAAGAAAATGGACTAGGGAAATAAGGACACTCCCAGACATTACTAAGGACTCTATGAGGGTAGTGGCTGTGCATTTAAAGAGAAACCAAGTCAGCATGGTGTGTATTTCCTCCAGTGTTACTGAGCTCTCAGGTACACGCATGGTATAGGTGGAGAGCTGGATATAATCTAGGGTGGAATTTTGCCAGAGAGTGTGATGAAGCAAGAGAAGTGCAAAAGATTATGATAATGAACTTCTATCTATGGTTTGAATGTTTGTGTCTCCTCCAAAATTCATATGTTGAAATCCTAACGCCCAAAGGTAATGGTATTAGTAGGTGCGGCCTTTGGGAGATAATTAGATCATGAGGGTAGAGCTGTCATGAATGAGATTAGTGCTCTTATAAGAGATCCACAGAGCTCCCTTCCACCACATGAGGACACAAGAAGTCTGTGACCTGGAAGATGGTCCTCGTGTGACCATGCTGATGCTCTGATCTCAGATTTCCAGCCTCCAGGACTATAGAAATAAATTTCTGTTGCTTTTAAGCCACCCAGTCTCTGGCATGTTGTTACGGCAGCCTGAATGGACTAAGACATGAACCATGGAATATGGTTGTGGTAAGGATGTTTATTTCTTGTCAGCTGCAAGTGGACAGTTAGCCGGTGTAGGCTTTAAGCAGTTGTCATAGAGCAAGTGACCATCCATAGATACACATTTCATCACATAGTGATATCTTTTCCTCCTTACTTTTAAAATGTTCCTTTTCCCCTTCAAGCTGGTGGAACAACAGTAACCTCAGACACGAACTTCCTGTTGGGAGATGGGTAAGATGTGTAATATCTCCACTCATACCATGAGTACACATCTCTTGAGGTTCACTACTTATAACAAAGAGTCTACCAACCACGCCCTCAAATGAGGGCTCTAGAAGATAGTGGAGGGGACCAGTAGCAGGAGTGTGGGACAGAACATTACCATATTGCTGTGAACTCATTTGCAGGTCATTTTCGTGCACATGCCTCCTCCAGGCTTCCCTACTGCTCTTATTCCATCCCTAATTGTAACACTTCTGGGGAGATTCTCAATGTCTTTTCTATTTTTTTCCCTTTTGACCTTCACCCATCAGTGAGCTATAGAATGAGCCCTCTCAGTCCCACAACCACATACAGTCTTGAGTGAGGAGACTGAGCCAGGCAGAACTGACCGGTGACTCTGGCTGCTGTGAGGCATTTACAAGTGTCTTTGCAAGAAAGTACCAGGAAGTGGATGCTACCCCAAGATCAAATGAGGTCAGGACCCTGAATTATTTGAATATACTATTCTTTTTTGGCAGCTTGTGGACTCTAAAATAGCATTTCCCATCTGGGCTGGTTATTCTATTTGGCTCTGCTCCCCTAGCAGATCCATTCTAGGTCTTTCTCTCCTCCTCCACCTCAGGAGGCTTGCCTGCTATGGGCTGCCATCACCACGCTCGCTTGCTGGCTGGCTGACTTCCTACTGGGTTTGAACAATTTGGATTTGAAAGAGAGGTCAGAGAGGACTTCCCCACAACTCCTTAGAATCCTAAGTCCCGACAGGATTCTAGCTTCTGTCACCTGTCCCTCCTCTGTGGCACCTGCTTTTCCAGAACTAGAGTAACACCATTTCCTCCCATTGCTGCTTCACATATAGGGGTGGTAACAGCCCCCACCTCGTGGCGAGGGTCTGAGTGCCTCAACACACCTTGTTGGTGACTTCAACCCTACCCACACTTCTGTCAATCTCCCCTTCATTAAAGTCTCTTGAAATTTCTAAGTTAGACTGTTTCTTGACAGGACCTGGACTGATACAGCATTTCAAATTCTACCGTGTGTAATTTTACAACTGCATGTCAGTCCTGAAGCTGCTAGAACAAAGGAAGGAAAAGCAAATCTCAAACATGTGTAATATATTCATTCATTCAGTCAGTCAGTCAGTCAGTGAATCTAGGTGAATATGCTAACACCTATGTCTTATTAAAAGTAGAGACAGAATACTTTTTTAATTAATTAATTAATTTAATTTAATTTATTTTTTTAAATATATGAAATTTATTGTCAAATTGGTTTCCATACAACACCCAGTGCTCATCCCAAAAGATGCCCTCTTCAATACCCGTCACCCACCCTCCCCTCCCTCCCATCCCCCATCAGCCCTCAGTTTGTTCTCATTTTTTTTAAGCTAAGTCGTTTGACATTTATTTTTTTTTCATTTTTATTTATTTATTTTTATTTATTTATTTATTATTTATTTATTTATTTATTTATTTTAATATATGAAATTTATTGTCCGACTGGTTTTCATACAACACCCAGTGCTCATCCCAAAAGATGCCCTCTTCAATGCCCATCACCTACCCTCCCCTCCCTCCTACCCCCCATCAACCCTCAGTTTGTTCTCATTTTTTAAGAGTCTCTTATGCTTTGGCTCTCTCCCACTCTAACCTCTCTTTTTTTTTTCCTTCCCCTCTCCCATGGGTTCCTGTTAAGTTTCTCAGGATCCACATAAGAGTGAAAACATACGGTATCAAGACAGAATACTTTAAGAACTTCAGAATCATTTAACAGGGAACCAGCTCTACATATCCCTTTTTTTTTTTCTAATCGAAGTTTCACTTCCTGAATTAAAGGACACTTACAAAGGCTAGTGGTCACCTTTGTTAAAATCTTTTTCTATTAATCTCGAAACTATAATCATTTTGACAACAGAGCTTATTTAATACCATAGACAGCTGGTTATTAGATTATTTGAGAGGTTCTCCTAATAAAATCCCCTAAGTTTCTGTTTCAGAGAAAGAAACACAGGGAATAAGAATTTTAATTTACCTCAGGGCACAGGGGTGGCCCAGTCGGTTAAGAATGGACTCTTGATTTTGGCTCAGAACATGATCTCAGGGTTGGTGAATTTGAGCCCTGTGATGACAGTGTGGAAACTGGGATTCTCTCACCCTCTCTCTCTGCCCCTCCCCCACCCCCACACGCATTCACTTTCTCTATCTCTCCTTCAAAGTAAATAAATGAACTTAAAAAAATAATTTTAATATACTTCAAAAAAAGTCTTCAATAGTAACAACTGGCCCATTGGATAGCTAATTTGTGCTAAATGTCAACAGATTAGTAACACAGTCTTATATGTATCCAAGATTAGCAGTTTGGCTGTAAAGACTAAGGTCAAAGAATACTTCTGTTAATTTTCAATGATTTTGCTTAATAATCAACTGCTAATGACTACATCCTTATTTCCTCATAAGGACCTAGGATCCTGAAAGTCTAGGGAAAAATTTGCTATTACTCAGCTGAACTCAGGTCAGGGTGAAATTTCTAAAGGAGATCTATGAGTCCAGTGGTTTCTTATCTTAAGGAAAATAACTTTTCAGATTGACCAATGTCACCAGTGATGTCAACATCAAATATATGTGAACATTTCATTGTGCAGGATATATAGTCTATAAAGTCTGGCTAGGAAGACTAAAAATGTACTTCTGTTAAGAATTAATAAATAGGAAACCTACAGTTCAACCTAGCGATGGATCAAAACTGTTTTGCTATGGAAAAGGAAGTGAACGAAGATGATACATTGGCAACTTTTTATACACTTTGTTACTAAAAAGTGTGGTAAATGAGCAAAGCCAGACAAATCTCAGTTCAAATACTGGCTTTGCCTTTGTTACTTCATTAATCTTGGGCATGTAAATTTACACCGCCAAGACCCAGCTTTACCACCCAAAATACAGGAAAAAAATATTAGTTTCCTTTGCTTCATAGATACCATTAATTATGAGATGTCCTATCTCACTTAGAAATGGCTTTTGGGGGAAAAATTACCACATTAAACATACTTATTATATAATGAACCCTGACTTAAGAAATATTCAACTGGATAAAATACTGCTTAGAAGATAGGAAACAGGACAAGATTATCCATTTTATTGAGTGTGTCACATGGAATGAATCACAAAGAAAGTAAAGAACCCATATGGCTCCTGGCTCCAGAGTTAAGTCCTCAGTAAATACTGATGATTTATCGTTAGCATTAGTATTCCAAAGGAGAAGCATCCACTTAGATTTTTGCTCAATACATTTCAGTCCAAAATAACATGGAATTTTAGAAGTAAAACACATTGTCCAGAGATTTTTTTTTCCTTTCACTTTATAGATGATCTACACATGTGGTAGGATAAAGTGACTTAACGAAGTTATCTAATAATTGCAGAATCAAAACTAGAACCCAGATCTCCTATTTGTCTAATCAAGTGACAGTAGTAAGTGCTTCTCATGTGCCAGCCTTCTAATTGCTTTGTGTATAATATTATTGAGTCACCAAAGCAATCCAATGTAACAATGTAATAGATATTATCATCCTAGTTTACAGAAGAAAAAAGCTGAGGCCCACATAGGATAAGTGAATCTCACCCAGGCATGCTCTTGGTCAGAGTCAGAGCACTGATCCAAATCCAGGTCTACCCGATTCCAAAGCCTGGACTCTTTCTGCTGAGCTAATGCCTCCTGCTTGGCTTCTCACTTGCTCCTTCTTGGAATTCTTTTTTTTTTTTTTTTTTTTTTTTTTGCTGCTGCAAGTCTTATATCTTTTTAACAAAACTAACTCTACAAGTTCAAGGACAATGTTACCTAAGTCTTCTGGACATGTATGGCATAGGACTGGACTCTGGGTAGATGCTCAGGAAAGGTTTTCTGAGTGCAAAGAAAAAGAATTTTTTTTTTTAATTATGACTTGTAAAAGCAAAAAACCATAAACACTGAAGCACTTGAAACTTGCAAACTATGGACAAAATTGGTCAAGTAATGACTTGTGTCTGGATGCCATCCCTTTTCAGGAAGTACTTCCTTGCTTCTTTAATCACTCTTGATTCATCAGTCCCAGGATTGGGCTTGAACAGAAATTCTCCTCAGCTCTAAGAAGTAGAATTCCAGCATATTCTCTTGGTCCTATGCCAGTCCTGCTTTCTTTAATAGTCAACAACTCTCAACACGCATGCTCAACAACCCCGAAGGCAAGGCAATCCTGAGAGGCACAGAGGTGAAATCTGACTGTCCTTGAGAACAGGGAAACCACTTCCAACGAGCACATGTGACCCCATTCGATGTTAGGCATTAAAAAACCTAGAGCAATTCCTAGCTGAAAAGGGCAGCTGATGCCTCTTTTCTTTACATGTTTAAGAAGAATAAAGCCCCTCTTGAGCTAATAAGGAGATACAGAATAGAAGGTAAGAATTTCCTGAAAGACTCTTGGAAAGGTTCTATGACTGAAGTCCTCACCATCCTTCCCCTGGCCTGGAGAACATGTCACACCCTTTAGAAGAACATTTCGCTCATATGAGACCAGACTAGAGGGACATGAAGG
The DNA here is from genome assembly GCF_023721935.1 of Panthera uncia. NCBI lineage: Eukaryota > Metazoa > Chordata > Mammalia > Carnivora > Felidae > Panthera > Panthera uncia. Next base: position 119,014,602 of record NW_026057577.1, read on the forward strand.
CAATGTGAAGCAAAGTAACATGGGATCTTTACCTATACTCTTCTGTTTTTCCTCCTTGAAACTGCCCTGCCCAGCCAGCTCTCTTCCCATTAAAATCTGGTCAAATGGACTAGGGTCTACAGTGAGGCCCAATCTGGTTGTTTTACTTCCCGGCCCAGATGAATAACATCCTCTAACCTGGGCAATGTTGATGAACTGTTGTTTTTTGAGTTAGCCTAAGCTTTGCAGGACAGCTCAAAAAGACAATCCCATCTTCATTATAACTCAGTTTATACAAAAGACAGAGCTATGGGTCTCATATTTAAAAACCATGTAAAAGATTGGCAAACACATAATTCAATTTTACGGTTTGTCTAATCAGTGTATAAATTCAGTGAACACATTCAATGTGTCTCTATTGCTTTCCCTAAGCTCCCCCTTTTATCTTTCCCTCTTTCATCTAAGCACAGATAGGCCTGCTATTCTGAGTCCTAATAAATTTTCTGTTGGGACATTTATAATGGTTTCCAATATCTTCCCACAGATATCCATAAGACTCTCCGTTTTATTTCCTTCAGTTCTCTGAGCAAATGTCACCTTACTAGAGGCATTTCTTGATGATCCCATATAAAATACTAAGTTCTTGGTCAATCTGCTTCACCTATCCTCTTACCCTGTTTTGGTGTTCCCCATAGCACTTATCTCTATGTGACATATCATATATTTGTTTATTGACCGTCTCCCTTCATTAAATGTAAACACGATTTTGTTTTGTTCACTGTGTAATCTCTACCACCTATAACAGTGACGAGCTCATAACAGGCTCTCAGTGTTCGTTAAATGCATTAACAATCTTCAAAGGCATTCTTCATTTCACATCATTGCCAAAAGGTGACAGCACAGTCTTAGGTAAAAATACCGTATCTCTTCAACCACCTCTCTCTTTAAAATCTGGAATAGATCGTATCTCCACTCCTCCAAGAAGCATTATTTTTTAAAGTGAATCATGTGCTTATTTTACTAGCACATTTTGTATTTTGACACCATACCTATTTCTGAATAAGATCATCCTTGAGATCCAAAAAAGGTCGAAGCATTTCCTGGAGTCTTTTGACAACCTTTATACCACATTATAAGAGGAAGCTTTCTTTTTATTGCTTGGGCACAGGAAGATATTTGGAGCACAGGAGAAAAGTTGGATCCACACCTGACCTTGGAGAATTGTTTCAGAGACCCTGGTAATCATAAACTAAAGTTAGACAGAGCCTGGGGCACCACACCAGGCAGCAAGAGTACACCTTGTAATCAAAACTTGCACATACCAGGACATGTTGTACCTTTCCTTTGGTGATGTTCTCATATTCCATTTGAACACCATCTGAATCTGATCATCTTCCTGCCTTACTCTTTTTCCTCTGGATCAGGAGCTGACCACATGGAGAAAACATGAATACTACATATTCTCCATATAATACTGTATATTCCTCTAATTCGTTAAAGAAATTTGGATACAGGGATGGGTATCCTGTACCAATGTGATGAATTCATTCACATCACCTTATTTTAGAATTATAATCTGGGTGAAGTTGATAATGCTGCATGGATGTGGGAAGAGAAAGGGTGAGAATATTTGGTCTGTCTTAAGGACAAATTTTAAACCATAGTTCCTTTCAAGTTCCAAATAATTCATTTAGTGGGCATAATTCATAAGTATGATAAGGCACATTAATGGAGATCTACCCTTTCCAATCAGTTGATACTATGCAATCATGTGTTATAAAGAGAAAATAATTATAAATTTTGGGATCCTGAAGCAAAAGGTACACTGATAGTATTTTTAATTTTTTTAATTTGAAAAACATTTTTAATTTTGTCTCTGGTTTCTCTTAATTCCTAAAACTTTGAAAATTGACTTGAGTATATTTTTTAACATTTTACTCAGTAATTCTGTGCCTATACTGTTCTATACCTGTATTGCTGAAAATTTCAGGCTAGTGTCTGAATCACCAAAGTTAATCATAATAAATTATGTTGCAAACTATTCTCTGGACCTCAGTGCCTTGTCCTATAAACCATAAGAAGTGGATTTGATCTCTGAGGTCCCTCTTACTCTTACTCTTACTCCCGATGAGTTTACACCCGAAGAGCTTTCGATGCAAGCGCCAATGGACAAGCAATGCTCCTGTTTACAAGTCTGGATAAATACTTTAAGGGTGATATGGATGATTTGGATGACGACTCATCCTTCTAGACTGGTTAGCAATTTATCTAGTGTGATAGCAATTAACACAACACATGGAAAAGCTGCCATAAAGCTTAGCAAAATCACCCATCTGCCAAACATGGTCCTTACAGGATTTTTCTCTAAGCATTTTGGACACAGTTTGCAGATCAGCTTATTTTAAAAACTTTTCCAACTCTAGGGCCTTTTGGTCACACACACACACACACACACACACACACCCCAAAACCTGTTGTGTTTACAAATCTCAACACTTTTAGCCAAGAGCAGTTGTTCTCAACCAGGAAGATCTCCTCAAGGTGGCATCTGGTGATGTCAGGGACTTTTTTTTATTGTCACAAGTTGGGGGGGAGGGCATTACTGGCAGCCAGCAAGAACAGATAAAGGATGCTGCTGAATATCCTACGGTGTGCAGCACAGCCTCACAATAGAGAATTACCTACCCAAGATGTCAACAGTGGCAAGACTGAAAAATCCATGTGTAGAGAGCACAGCTTTGGATTTATGGTAGCCCAACCAAGTCTATGTGAAGGAAATAAGAATTCCTGGGGCGATCCTTGTCTTCCCAAGTCTCACCGAGAGTCTTCGTATTTGTTTAGAACTTACTGAGTACTTAGGGAGAGCCTAGATATTAACGAAGTGAGAGAAAAGTTAATTGGATGTAGGTAGAACTAAATACATTGTTTCTTGGATGCCCTTTCCTGGTCATGTTATGGAATAGGTTGACAGGCTGCCTTTTCTTTAAAGAACATTATTGAACACTTTCTTAGGATTGGACCTCCCAGAGCAACACTTGCCTCATTTCAACCCAAATCCTTGCAGAGTCAGTCCCAGATCATCACTCTTCTCAGTAGAGTCTCACTGACGGGAGTTGAGCTTACGTAGAGCCTGATGCACGTTGGATGCAAAGAACTATGATGGTTTTTAACAATAGAGTTATCTACTCTCTGCCCCCCACTTCAAGAGAAGAAGCCAGTTTAGAAAATGAACTCAACTAATTGAGCCCGAGTGTCCTGAAACTCCAACCCTTTTAAATTGTAAATTATTCTAAAACGTATCTCACACACCATGCCTTTTGCAACAGATGATACTAAATTTAATCTCTTCCTAATGATTTTAAGGCATCATGTTATGGATGTCAGCTGTGAACCCCTGTAACTGCTTTATGCAGGGAGACAGAGACAGTGGTCCAAACATTTACTTCACGAAGGTTTTTATGGCCCTGGTAGGCCCACTGGTAAGTAATGCTAGTTTGAGCTCCCTACCCTCACAAAGTTACCAGAGACAGAGCGTAAGCATTTTCTGTATAAATAGGAAGAAATCCTGAAGGTCTGAAATGTACTTTCTCATCCGTTGCAGATGCTGTGAATTCTCCAACAAAACTTGACTTGCAAGGATAGGCCAATGAATGTGCAAAGTCTGTTTTTTACATGATTTTGATATTAACTAACACTTATCAATGCTATTAGCCATACTCTGAATGGCTAAGTGCATTTCATCCATTATTTAATCTCAACCTCGTAATAACTCTGTGAGGTAGGTCCAAGTATTTATACCCATTTTACAGATACTGGAGGTGGAAGCAGAGAAAAACTGAATAATATGCCTAAATACTAAACAGATTTGAAGCTGGGTAGTCTGATGCTGAAGCTTTGTTTAAACCACAACCCCAGGGGCTGCAAAATGATAGTCTGTGGGCTAAGTGTGGACCGCGATATCAACGTTACGTGAGCCAAACAAGCGTAACTTTTGGGGCCATGTCTCAAAATGGGCAGCTGGTGGGGTGCCCCTCTGGCTCAGTTGGTAGAGCATGCAGCTCTTGATCTCAGGGTTGTGAGTTCAAATCACATGTTGGGGTAGAGTTTACTTACAAAAATAATAAAATAAAATCTTAAAGTTGGGCAGCTTGTGTCTGGCACAAAGGCTCTGCCACGGGGCAGGCGAGGATTGATATTCAGCCCGCACTTGACTTGCACAGCCATGGGTCCATGTATGAAGAAAGGGGTGCCATTTCCTAATCTGTACAAAGGAGTCAGATGAGCTAGCAGCAAGCCTGGTCGGCAACACTAACAAACTGGACTATGACACAAAACTCCACATTTATGGCTTCTCAGGGAAGGGAAGGGAAGGGGAAGGAAGGAAAACCGAAAGGAAGGAGGGAATCAGGACTAGCATTCCTCTGTAGCAACCAGTTCTACAGAAGGGACACATGCTTGCCTGTGTGAAACTGGCTCATTTCACACCTTTATGTTACTTGTCAAGAACGCTCCAAGCTTTCCGAGTTTGTAACCTCTGTACTACATTGCACTTCTGGCATTTTGTTTTAAAATCCCCTCCCTTCTCCTTCTGAACAAGGGTCCAGTCACAGTGCCTCAACTGTTTTGGCCCCCTCTGCAGAGTACCATAAAAGTCCGGCTCTCCTGAGCTGACTGACTCCTGCAGGTGACCAGGCAGGGTGGATTCTGTTTTCCTTTGCAGGCTGAAATTCTTGTTTTTAGGACACACTGTTCTCTTCAGGCTCTATGACTGACGGAAAAAAAAAAACCCACCCCCCAAAAACATGGAAAAGAAGTTTGTTGTGGGTAGCCACGAATGGGGGAAAGACCCACGTATTTGATAACTGTTCCCCTTAAAGCACTTCCTTATGAACGTGCACGTGAAAACTACCCACGTGAGTGTTTACATTTTGGAGGCATCACTATTTCTTCTCCTTAGACCACAGCAGGTCTCAGCCAGGTCCGGGGCATGTGAGCAATCAACAAAGAGCCACAGGGGATTGGCGACTGGAAGATGAAAGTTAGCTGCTGACTGAACAGTAGTCACTTGGAGGGTGCCAGATATTTTCCTAGCCCGCTAGAGCTCCAGTAGGGGCCACATTTGTCTCTGCAAGCTGATGCGGTCCAGCAGCTCCAAGCGGCCTCCCCATGCCCTCACCAAAGGGACTGTTGGCTGGTCCACAGAGACACCTGTTGTTAACACACAGCTAGAGGACTTGGAACGTCATCACACCTCCCCACATTTGGCTGAGGACATCAAGCAGTCACCACTCCTCACTGGCATGTGTCTTGTTTTAGTATGGAAGCCAGAAGGAATTAATTCTATCTGCTGGATCTCTGCCCTGTACCAGGAGATTAGAGAGGGAAGATAACCTTTATTCTATCAAATTCATTTGAGCTGAGGAAAAGCAAGATCCATGAGAGTTTAGACCAGAAATGTTTAATCAGTCTATGTATCAGAAGGACCTCTTGAAGAAAAGACTGTAAATGGCCTATTGAAAAACATTTCTCCCCCACTGCTGTACCTGCAGAACATATTTTTATGGGAGTGGTAATGTGTGCAGCTTAAGACAAAACAAACCGCATATTTTCAGGTTTCCCTGCAGAAAAGGATGCCCTATGACGGTGACTAATGAGATGTAAGTTGACGTCACCAAGTAGGACATTGAGGAAAGGACAGATGTGGCTAGCTTGTCTGCTTACCTTCTGTCCTTTATCCTTAACCTTCTTCTTGCTTAGAAACATGGTGCTTAAATCTCTAGCAGCCATTTCATGAGCATGAGAAAGGGGTCAACAAGGTAAGGATTATGGAACAGAAAGCTAGAAGAAGCTCGTGGTATTGGCTGACAGAAACTATCATGGGAACTGGGCAATTTACTTAGTTTTTCTGAGTGTCAGTTTCCTGAAGTGTATTACCTCCCTTGTAGGGTTTTTTATGAGTATCTAAATGAGATAATATGTGTCACACTGCCTCACAATGACTGATATAAAAGTCAGTCCAATCAACAAATCACTCCTTTCCCCTTCCCATCAGATCTCCAGAGTCAAGGAAAAGTTAAGCCCGACTTACTTGCTACTAGCTGACATTTTGAAAGTAGGCCTCTGTATAAAGTGGTTTTTTTGACTTGCTGTCAACTGGCGCAGATACTAAGGAGCAAACAAGGCCCGAGGCAAGTGAAAGAGATTCCCTTCAAGGTGAGCAGTAGGAACCAAGGTAAGTAGCAGATTGGGCCTTGCCGGACTGGAGCAGAGAGAAAGCACGGCCTTGCTCAGAAGAAAACCTAAGAATATCTGAGATACAGCAACCATCAGGAAGTATCCAAATCCCCTTATGGTCCAACGCATTCATCCCTCAGGGAAATTACGGCCAAATGGAAGAGTAAAGAGGGAGAGCAATCCTCTGCATGACCTCCAGCCTGGAGACCTCCACACAAAGAGAAGGCCTGTCATTCTCTCCCCCAAGTACAAGCGTGCACAGTGTCTTGATACCTAAGTGCATGCAGGTCACCCGTGAACAAGCGACTTTTCCGACGTGTTCCATTTTTTAAAAGAAAATCTAGAACTCTACAATTTCTCTTTTCTAGCCAGCAGTTCTTTGGCACCATATAAATCTGATAATCTCTTTCTCTTCAAAGCAGCCATAAGCAAACCTTTACTGTAAAGGACCAGAGGGTAAATATTTTAGGCTTTGTGGTCCATAGGGCCTCTGTTGCAACTATTCTCATCTCTGCCGTTCCGTGAGACCGCAAACACTGGTAACACATGCAGGAATGGATATGGCTGTGTTCCAGTTAATTCCCATTTACAAAAACAGGTGGCCTATAGCTTGGCAGTTTCTGCTTTAAAGGATGCTGAAACCATGCAAAACTAAACAAGAAATGTTCAATAATAGGAAAGACTCTCTCACCAATAATCGTTACCATGAGAGCTTGAAGTAGAGGAAGGAAATGAAATGCGGAGAGTCAGGCATTCATTCCTACATTAGAAACAGGGCCTTTCACGCAAAGCCAAAGACTCAAATGTTTCAAGATCATTGCAGATTGTGATAAGGAAGGGCAGAGAAGGCAACCTGATTGCAGAAATAGGTTAAGGTAAATATTCAAGTGAATAAAACAATCTGTGAACTACGGCATGGGGGTTCCATGCGAAGGAATGAATGAATGGGAAACACCATTAAGAGTTTTAGCCTTTGACTCTTGAAGCACAAAAGTAGGACACGAGTGGTAAGTGTGTGAAGTAAGGGCTAGAGGCAGTAGCAGAACACAGGGCCCAAACAGGTATCCTTCACACATCTGAGGCCCCCGGGTTCCTGGCCCCAACACCACTCAGCACTGGTGACACCGCTTTGCTTTCTTTTCTACTCACACACAAAATGTTCAGATAATGAAAATAACTTACATGGAATGGAACGTGGAGAGAGATGGGAAACAGAATTCCATGAAAAAACTTAGAGGAGGATCATCTGGCACAGCTTTCAGGAAGGCTGGTCTTTTGGCTGCTCTATGGCCATGTACTTCTTTTTTTTTAATGTTTATTTATTTATTTTGAAAGAGAGGGAGAGAGAGAGAAACAAGTGGGGGAGGGACAGAGAGAGAGAAAGAGAGAGGCAGGGGAGAGAGAGAATCCCAAGCAGGCTCCGTGCTGTCAACGCAGAGCCCAATGTGGGGACTGATCTCACGAACCGTAAGATCATGACCTGAGCTGAAATCAAGAGTTGAATGCTTAACCAACTGAGCCACTCAGGCACCCCTGGCCATATACTTTTGTTTCTACTGTTCTTCTTTCCCTGAGCTCCCCTTTGCCTTCTCTCATAAATATAGTAAAGTGCTAACGCCATTCCAATGTTCTAATGTATGCCACATTACATGCACACATGTCGATCCTCCTGATCCTTATAACCCTGTACGTAGGAGTTATTATTGTTCTCACTGAACAGACGAGACAACTGAAGCACAGAGAGGTCAAGGAATTATCCCAGGGCTATCCAGCTAAGAAGTGACAAAACTGAAACTGGAACCCAGACAGTCTGGCTCCAAAGTCCATGCTTCCAACTGCCACTTTACCCCGAGTTCACGGTCTTCCTCCTCCACATTCCAAAAGCCAGCCCTGACTGGGCACCTCATACCAATGACTCCACTTTACCCTCCAGTGTTCATCAGTACTTAACGTTTTCATTTTCTCGAGACAGTAATTTAACACAACTTTCAGGTACAATTACCAACGTATAGACTATAGGGAGGACAGAAAAAACATGGCAAAGGATACCATGGGGAAATAATCAGCAAAATGCAGACCGTAGCAAACTCTCCAAACAGCTCGGTTTTTCAACAAATAAATTGCAGATAGAAAGAGAAAGATTCTGAACCTATAGATTAAAAGGAACTTACAGACTTAAAACCAATTACAGTATATGGAAATTATCTGGAGCCTGATTCAGACTCTGAAAAACAAATTATGACATTTGAAACAACTGTAATTTGAACACTACATGTATATTCAATTATTTAAAAATGTTTATCTTTTGGGGCGCCTGGGTGGCTCAGTTGATTAAGTGTCTGACTTCAGTTCAGGTCATGAACTCACAGTCCACAAGTTCGACCCCCACGTCGGGCTCTGTGCTGACAGCTCAGAGCCTGGAGCCTGCTTTGGATTCTGTGTCTCCCTCTCTCTCTCTGCCTCTCCCCTGCTCGCACGCTGTCTCCCTCTCTCTCTCAAAAATAATAAACCTTAAAAAAATGTTTTAAATATAATAAAAATGTGTATCTTTTCATAAGTGGGGTGATGGATATGTTAATTAACTAGATAGGGGAATCCCTTCACAATGTACACGTATATCACATCATCAGAAAGTACACTTTAAATATCTTATAATTTTATGTATCAGTTATATTTCAATAAAGCTGGGGAAAAAGAAGAAAAAATGCTCATCTTTTGGAGATTGATTCTGAAATGCTAATGAATAAAATGGAATGTTGTCTGGGATTTGCTTTCAAATAATACAGGAGGGGGAAATTGTGTGGGCAGAGATGAAGTGAGTCTGCCCTGAGTTGCTAACGACTGAAGCTGGGTAACAGATATTTGAGGATTCGTTATACTATTCTGCCTACTTTTACAAACCTTGAAAGTTTTATATAATAAGAGCTTTATAAAAGCTTGAAGGAAAGACACACTAGGGTTTATAATTAAACTTTAGTCAGGGAGAAGATTCTTGATTTCTTGGTATTTCATCTGTATGCCCATGCATAGTTTTGTTTGTTTGTTTTCTCTCAATGGGTATTTTAAAGATTAAAGGAAGAGTTTAGAGGAAATACAAGCGTGGGAGTAAACTGTTCTTATTCCTGAAAGATAGGCCTTGGAGATGCCGGGATAACCTGCAACTTAATTTCTTAATGAATGAATTTCTTGAATGGCACTAAAGTACTCTCACAGCAATGAAACATAACCCTCTGTAACCCCCTGGCCAACACTTCATCCTGCGGCTGACAAGCTCAAGGCAGAAAGTACGAGGAGGAAGAAAATCACACCCAGAGGTTTTGGGATTGGCGGATGAAAAGGAAACACTGAGTGGAGAAGATTATGGAACATCTACACATTTGACAGAGTGAAAGGTCATTGGGGTCTTGTTCAAAGCACCATCCCAAGAGCCCTAGGTTTCTATTCCGGCCCTGCAACCAATTGACTGAGTAATCTTAGATGATCACTCTACCACTGTGGTCCTCAACTGTTTTATTTAGAAACTGAAGAATCTGGACTAAAATTCACAGAAAGATCCATAATTTAAAAGATAAAAAAAAAACCCTCAGGATTTATGCTCCTGCAAGCCAGCCAGAGAATACTAGCCCCTGCCACATCACCTACTGCTAGTCTAGTGAGAGCTGCTCTGAAATGTTACCACTGAGCCACAGAGCCCCGGGTTTTTGGCAAGACAAAGAAACAAGGTAAAATTAGTAAAGTTAGGAAGAGACCATACTGGAGTAAAATGGAATGTGAAAACTAATATGCTCTACATTGGGGTCAGTGTTTCAACTAAAGGGATAAATTATGAATGCAAATGACTAATGAGAGCAAAGCAGTTTTCTGTTAGCTGCAAACTCTGGGTATTCAACCACCCATGGGTGCCAACTGTCCTGAAGGCAATCTGTCCTTCAATAGCTGCAGTCGATATGCTGTTGGACAAGGCATACCTGACACAAACTTCAGAGGCCAAAGAATACTGGCTTAGCTTCCAGAAACTAGGCTCCCACAACACAGCACATGGATTTCCACTCGGAGCCTCAAGATCAGGCACAGTTCCAGATCTGCATCTCGACATAGATGCATCCAACATATCCGGCCTTAAACTCTCTGCATGCCATTAGCTCTGAAACAAGATTTTTTAAGAAAATACTCAGACCAGTTTGCCCAATGACCTTCAAAGAGAGAAAGAGTCATTGGAAACGATGAGGAAGCCTGGCATATTGAATTAACTGACTATACTTCTTGACCTTAAATTGCAGGAACTGCTCACTAGTCAAGAATTAATTCCCTCTACTCAGAAAGCCTAATTATTTTTGTGCTTATGCTTCCCCTTCTGACATAAAGTACCTCTTCACAAAGCAGGGAAGTTCCTGACTGCGTTGCCTCAACTGGTCTTGACAAAAGAAGAGATGAATCACCGGCGCAGCCTGGCACCATCTCAACTTGTAATAACTCTTTACCAAGGGCTAAATCATAGCTGGCCGGACACGGGGAGCTCTTCCTTTCTCCCTCCTTTCTCTCCTTCCTTTAATAAAAAGAGGGGCATTCACCAAGGATCACTCCTACTTGACATAATTGGTAGAATCACTGGTGAATTAGTGGACAGAACTACTGTCAAGAGAGGATCTATGTATATAGTAAAGGCAAGGACAGACAGGTTGACTTGATCTTCAGGAAAGCTTGTTGATGGCCCTCAAACTAATCTGTAGCAAGAGATGGAGAAGTCAACATAATCTCCTATATAAAGATGACAGAGAGAGAGAGAGAGAGAGAGAGAGAGCGCGCACTAATTACCTCTGAGATTTCTGAGCATCACCTCAGACTTCCTCTACTGCAAATGTTTCTTCTTATAATTTGAAGATATATATACAAGCTTCAGTTATCTGCATGAACAACTCTCCTCCAACCCAAATGAACCTACTACCCCATATGTCTGGGTTGGGCTAACTTTGAAGCCTGTGCATTTTTTCCTGATCTCATAGGAATGGGGCAGTAACAAAAAGCTGTCCAGAAGAAAAATATGGGATGGTAATGGGTGTGTGTGTGTGTGTGTGTGTGTGTGTGTGTGTGATACAAACAGGATGAATAGCCTACATAAGGAAAATATGCAAATAAATAGAGTAACCAATATTAATAATCTACCAGGCTGGCAAGCAACAGGTGAGATGATTGTAATCTTGGTGGAAAAATTAGCTAATAAATAATTCATAAGTCTCTGGGGGGGGTGAACAGAGAAAAAATTATATTTCCTCTGTAGCCATACCATGTCACTCTCTAAGGAGCCCACTGCTGTATTCTTTTTCTGTGTGTGAATCTCCAAGTACACACAAGGTGACTGGAAGTACTTATTAGACTGTCTCTAAGTACTTATTAGACAGATGGAGTGACCTGAATGTGACATGGGAATACCTTCCTTCTATCCATTATTTTCTCTTCTCTTTTTTTCCTTGCCTATAAAAGTATCCAGTACCCTTAAACAACACCTGCACCTTATAAATGTAATCTATCCTCCTCCTTAGATAAATAGATAGATAGATAGATAGATAGATAGGAATTGGGAGATATGTCATCTAGTTCCATACAATAAAGTGTAGATGTCGGCATATTGTCTCAGTGAGGCAAGATTCAGAAATTCAGAGATTCAGAAATACCAAGAAACACTCAGAAACAGCAAGATGTGGGAGCTTCCATCACCTATCTAACGGGGGTTCTGTTGACAACTTAATTCCAACCATTTACAAGTTTGGCTCTGATAGTCAAGCACTACAAAAGAACTAATCCATTCATATAGCACTAGGTTATACCTTCTTTGCAGTTCATCTATCTATGAAAGACAATGTTCAGAAATAAACATCTAATATGTCAAGAAGACTCTCTATTGGACCTTTAAATTCTGGCTAAGGATGTTATCCATCTGTCTAAGCATCAGTTTGCTATACATAAGTTGTATTTAAGGTAGTATGTTTTCTCTCTTATCCTCCTATTCATGCTAGGCTATGCTTAAAGGTACACAGAAATGCCCAACTTCCTCACGGCAAATTTCCAGAAGATAGAGTGTTGAATGAATGCTTAGGTTTGTAGGATTAGTTATGTGTCTCCTGGATACTGCCACTTTCATATATATCCATCCATGCTTGATGATGCTTGGGAATTTAAGACAGAAGACAACATCTGGCTCTTTTATTCTGCACCCCTCCCCAACAAGTCTTAAATAATCAGAGTCGGTTTCTAAATATTAGAAATTTAAATAGGGCTCCATTACATCTTGACCTATGTTACTAGTATCCAGGAATGAAGATAAAAATGACCCCTAAAAATGACCATCCCACCACTTCAATCAGCCAGGATACGGCTGCCAATAGTTCCAGCAGGAAGAGAAGTGTTAGGTCAGCCACAGAGAGTTAAGGTCCAGTCTTGGTGATGATGTTCCCTTTAGTTTCTGTTGTTCCTTTTGAGTTCCTAAAAATAGTTCAGCAAGAGAGCTTATGGAGAGTTTGGTCATGAGAGGTAGAATAAAATATATGCTGCACTATGGAACTTATATTCTCAAGCATTTTCTGGGCACCCGTTTAGAACGCCTATTTTCTGCTGCAGTGAGTAATATTCCCAAGAAACTGTAAGATTCACTTTCTGTCCTCCAAGTGCTCGCTGTCAGTGTCTTAAAAGGCTTCTCTGTGCTGATTATGTAAAACCATGTTAGTTGACCTCTAGATATCTAGACCTACAACAAAACCACGATGGAGGGTTTGCAGCATGACCATAATGTAGGCAAGATAAGGAAAACTAAATCCACCTGCCTGTATCTTACTAATAGAGAGTCTGTCCTGGCAAATGAAAGCTGGAAGAAATAGTTCAAACCTAATACCTGTGTAAAATGTATACGAAACTGGTAATTGGGTATATGGATACAAAAGCAGTACTTCTAAAAAGATTTCTTTTGCTCTAAATTTATAAGCATTAACAGACTGAAAAGTTTACTTTCTTTTCTGCTATCCCATTAATTCTGCTATCCCATTTCCCATGAATAAGAAACACACAATGCATGATCCTTCTAAATTATGTGTTAGATCCCTCCACAACATTTATAATTGGATACCAAGGTCCTCTCAGAAAGTCACATACATAGGTCTGAGACTATGTATCCTGTATGTTCATGTAACTGCAAAAAATAATTTTTAGGTTCACAACCCTCCACTGAAACAGATTTCCTTTCCTTTTCTTTTCTTTTTTTTTACTTGAAGCCTGGAAGTGTTTAGGTATTTAGGCAGTTTGAAAAAATAGACTTGATAACTTAATAATATTTTTAAAATCCAGCATTAAAAGAACATTTTCCCTGATAGGATATACCAAATTCCTTCTCCTTTCTAAAGAAAGGCTGGCTTTATTCAAAGCAACAGCTTTCATTAAACACACTTTAAGTCCTCTATCTCCCCACCTCCAGAAACACATTTGGCACCAAAAGCTGTTTTCCCTACAAAATTATTAAAACTGGAAAACGCCCCAATCACTCATGGGGAGAGGGGAGCATTAGCCCTTTGAAAACACAATTTCCATTTTATCTTAAATGTACCAAATAATGGAGTTTCTACATACTAATAAGACTTTCCAGACAGCATGGATTCCAATTTCCTGTTACATTCCATTATTTTATTTGTGGTGATTTAAGCTGCTTCTGACATTCTTTGATGCCTCCACCCTTTACACACTTGCAGGCTTATCTGTGTTTTAAGTCAACTTTGCCCGCTGTTTGCCAAATTCCCATTTAACTCTCAAAATCTTTACCCAGGCAACACGGTTTTTGGTTCCCTTGCCTTGAATTTGAATGCACAGAAAATATGTCCTTTCAGGATGGCCCATTTGTAAAAGCTCTCTCTTAGGAGTACCTTTAGGCTGTGATACCAAAGTGCGCTCCATCAAAAAATATTTAAACATTCTAAATATATTTCTCCGCAGATTTGTTTTCCAAGTCTGCAGCAAAAAGAAAATCTGGATTATAACCAACATTTGCAAGTGTTAGTTTATGAGTTAGCATTAGTTCATTATATTTAAAAATCACTCTTTCCTCTCTATATAAACAAAACCTTAAGCCAAGTGGAACCACATCCTTCTCCACCTCCCTGGGTCACCTCAACTACTTCTGCCTACAGAGGAAAAACTCTTCAGCATCTTCCTGAACATGCCTTCCCATTCTCAAACCAACGACAAGAACAAACTCCAGTTTTTAGCTCCACATATCAGAGACATTGTTCCATCAGTCAATTTCTATATGGCTTCAACCTGAATCATTAAGTAGTCCCTTCCCCATATTTCACTTCACTTCTTCCTTATTCCCACTATATTTTACTTTTCTCTATCCTAATCCTCATATTCCTCAACATTAGCCACTCATTGTTTTTCCCACCACTGTCCACTATATGGATTTGCTAGTTTTATAAACTCAACCAGCCTTTTGCCTCATCATTAGAGTCACGATCTAGTAGTCTGCAGAGCTTCACAGGGACCATACAAGTGGACATACAAGTGCAGACAAAAAGGGGTCCCTTCCTGCAGGTTTGACTTCTTAAAATTGCTTAAGGAATTGCACAGGAACAGACAGCAAGGAAAAGTTGGAATTGGCCAATATGACACAGGCAAGAGGGCAAGTAGAAGGGGAAAGGAGGCCTGTGATTTTTCTTTTACTCCAGCTAGTAGTCACTCTTCCATGAACTCCCAGTCTGCTTGCTGTTCAAGATCTTTACATCCAGGCTTATCTAAAACTTCCTAATCTTTTGCCCTGTAAATGCCACATGCATTCCTGCCTTCATGCCTTGGCGGGACCCACACCTGCTGTCAAGAATGCCCTCTCCCTCCACCTGCTCAATGGTGTCCCACCCACATGTCTGTTCTCAGTTCCAGCTGACCCCTTGGACAGCAGACCCCCTCATTCACACCTCCTGCCTCCTTGAGCAGGAGGAAAGGAAAACTGAGAAAAGGAATTGAGCCTCAGAAAATTTAAGTGATGAGCCCAGGGCCATACCTGCCTCTGAAACCCTTGTCTGTTTCATTATGCTAATTGCCTCTAAAATGCTTTAACACCAGACCTGTGTCTCACATCTCTCAGTGTCCTCAGCTTGTAGGCTGTGAGCACTTAATGAATATTCATGGGAGCTTATATTCAAACGAGGTCATATTTCCCCAGTATACCACTATAGAGGGAGAGAGCCAAGAGGCAGAGGAGAACAAGTGCTGGATTAAAATTTCCGTAGATAATCCACCAAGTGAATGATCCACAGGCATGATAATCCAGTGTTGGCTAGATACCCAATTCCACAGAGGTCTCCTGCTTCGTGTCACAATGTCAGAGCATAAGCACCAGCCTGTGCTTCCATGGCCGTTTCTGCTCATCCAATGAACTTGCTGGGCCTGGAATTAATCCTCGGTGGATGTTAGAAATATTATGACAACAGCTGGCACTGTCATTTGCAGTGTCCAAAATGGAACTTCCATTTCTTTTTTTCCCCAAGGAAGATTTATGTGTTTCTCTTCAAGTACCGGGCTTACTTCAAAATTAAAATATTCAATTTCTCTTCAACAGTTGGATTTTCTGATGATTTAAAACAAAGAAAAATGGCTTTCTAACATCAAACTAGCCCCTGTGTTATACAGGCTGTGATATATTCATGTTTTACAAGGTAGTGTTTCTTAGAAACATGTTTTTGATGATGATTTTTGAATCTGTGCAAGTAAAAGGTGTGATACAATGGATGCCACCATAGTGCTTTTCGTAGGGGATGGAGAGTAGTTTTTATTAAAAAAAGAAAGAAGGAAAGGAAAAAAAGAAAAATGGCTCAATTTTTGTTTGTTTATTTGTTTGTTTGTTTGTTTGTTTTTCTTTCTGAAACTTGGTCATGGAAACGTCAATCCAGAAAGACCAGGCAGGATATTGGGGGCCAGGCTAAGGCTGAAGCCCTGTTTACCAGGGCAGCCATGTCTATGGCATTAACAGCCTGGGCACAGCAAAGTGGCATATGCCAACGAAGGCTATCCCAGCTGTCACAAATGCAGTATAATCAGGCAAATTTGACAACACAGCTCTGCCAAGATAATTCATATTCCTGGGCCAGGGTTATAATCAGTTTGTGCAATTTTCAAATATTTTTGTGATCCTTCTATGCAATGGTACGCAGTATTCATAATATAATTCATGTGGTGATCCCATTACTGATAATAAATGTGGTCTTAGGCAGCACAGAGCCTAATCTTTCTGTAAGAATTAAGGTAGAAGCCACAGGGGATCCTATAAGCCATTCTAGTGTTTCAATGAGTAAAACTGGATCTCTGGGAACATTTCAATAATCAAAACTTCTCCACACCATTCCACAAGCTCAGAAGTTCATTCCATGGTTCTTCTTCCAAGTTCTACTGGTCAGCTTTAAGTGCTTGCCCAATTTTTGTACTTTTCCATGTGGGAATCTCTCTTACCAAAATGTTCTTACTATATTTTTCTTTAGAATCTACTGTAATTGTTAGGCTTTTTTTTTTTTTTTTTGCTTCTCTTCTTTAGAGAAAAAAAGTGGGGGAGGGTGTTTAAATGAGATTTAGAGTTCAAAGCTAAATAGAAGGGCAGTTTGTTTAGCTGGGCATATCCAACGCTGTTTCTTAAATGTTTATTTTATGGCTTTGTCCTACTTTAAAAGTCTTATTTAAAAGATGAATGACCATGACTTCAGAATTTGGACAGAAAAACAAAATGCCTAAGCCCAGACATCCAAATGAGACTCCAGTGGTAATTCATATCAGTGTATAATGATCTCCAAAGTAACTCTCTAGACAATAGAACACAAGAAGGAAGGCCATGTGATGAGCCTATCTATGTTTCTGTATGATAACTTGAATTATTTTGTGGTTGTTGCTGCATTGCTAAAAATATGCTGCCCAATAAAATGGCCATCAATGCATAAAACAATTTTGTGTGTGTTTAAATAGTGCTTTATTTGGATACTTAGAAACCAGGGAGTTCACAACATTATAGTCACTCATCATTTATGTTTCTAATAGAAAAAGTAAAGAAATCCTTTATTTCAATTCTATATTCTACTTCTGTTTTCACCTAGCTAATTATTATCTTATATGGTAATGATTAGAAATTGCCAAGGAAGTTAGAGGGTCCATTGTTAGGCGTGAAGGTGTTTTGTTTTAAGATTAAAAGGTTAAAAAAGTGAAAAGGGGGCCAGGCAAATGAGGTGGGAGGGCACTGGGAAGGTGGGAGAGGACCAAAAGAGGACAAAGTTAAGAAAGAGGAAGATGGAGGGGCGCCTGGGTGGCGCAGTCGGTTAAGCGTCCGACTTCAGCCAGGTCACGATCTCGCGGTCCGTGAGTTCGAGCCCCGCGTCAGACTCTGGGTTGATGGCTCGGAGCCTGGAGCCTGTTTCCGATTCTGTGTCTCCCTCTCTCTCTGCCCCTCCCCCGTTCATGCTCTGTCTCTCTCTGTTCCAAAAATAAATAAAAAACGTTGAAAAAAAATTTAAAAAAAAAATAAAAGAAAGAGGAAGATGGAGAAGATTGAGTGGGAAGGAAAGAATAGGTAGGGAGGGAAGTGAGAAGTAGAGAGAACAGATGGTAAAGAATGGAAGGAACAGACAGTAGGTAGAACCCTAGATCCCACTGAGGGAAACATGGGGGTAGGTAAGCATGTGGAATTGGTGTTGGATAGACTCAAGCTCTACCATGTAGTAACTGGATGAACTTGGGCAAGTCTCTTAACCTTGAGGATAGCAATATAATCCACTTGACAGGGTTATTGTGAGGATTAATTGAAATAATCCACGCAAATGTCTGGTACATGGTAAACACTGCCTAGATGTCAGCTGTGCTGATGAAGATGAGGAAGACTATTGGGGGTCAGGAATGTATGTGTTTGGCTCAGTGGAGAGTCCCTAAATGAGCAACTTACAATTACTCTCCACCAGAAACTTACATTAGAAAGGAAGATAAACATGTAGACAAAAGAATCACTATTATGTAAAATAAGAAATAGTTGGTGGGTCTTCAATATTAACACATGCACAAAATTAATACACTGAAACCCTTCCAAGTGAAAAAAAATGGGAAGTTAAAATAGAGAGCAGGTGAGATGTGAATAAGGTTTTGCATCATAGTTAGCAAAAAGGAATATGGCGACTGTGTACATAGTAGTTAAAAGAGTGGGCTTTAGAACTCCGTGCATCTGGGTCTAGCTCACTCATTTACTAACTTTGAACATGTTACTTGTTCTGGACCTCTGTTTATGCATCTATAAAAGGAGAATATAAATCCCTATCTTGTAAGATTGTTATGTGGATTAAATGAGGAAATATACAAATTTAGCACAGTGTTATGATAAAGGTGATGTCATTATTACTTTATTAGAGTTTAGTACTATAGTTAGAGTTCATCACAGATTTAGAGAATACTTTATATGAGAAAAACAAATACAGCTAGGCTCACTAAGCTTACAGAAAAGATGACAGGAGCCAGAATACAGGGCACAGGGAGTAGACAGAGTAGGTATGTTGTGGTGGGCAGTGAGAGGCAGAAGTGTAAGCACATTAAGGGCCGTATCAAGAAAGATAAGCAGCTGTTCTCATTTTCTGATGTGGCCAAGATAAGCCAGAAAAAGTGGAGTTTTTTTATTTTTTTTTTTAACGTTTATTTATTTTTGAGACAGAGAGAGACAGAGCATGAGCGGGGGAGGGTCAGAGACAGAGGGAGACACAGAATCAGAAACAGGCTCCAGGCTCTGAGCGGTCAGCACAGAGCCCCACGCCGGGCTCGAACTCACGGACTGCGAGATCATGACCTGAGCCGAAGTCGGACGCTTAACCGACAGAGCCACCCAGGCGCCCCTCAGAAAAAGTTTTAAGTTAAATGTTGGCAGAAAAGTTCACAATATGTTCAGAGCCATGACAAAGATCCTCAACAGTATAAGCTTCCTTTGGAGGATTTTTTATTTATTTTTGAGAGAGAGAGACTGAGTCGGGGAGGGGCAGAGAGACAAAGGATCCAAAGCGGGCTCTGCGCTGCATGCTTGAACTCACAAACCGTGAGACCATGACCTGAGCCCAAGTTGGACACTTAACTGACTGAGCCACCCAGGCACCCTTTCCTTTGGAGGGTTTTTAAGATACATAGGAAGTAATCTTTACTAGTGTTTTTAAATACAAGTCTGCTTGCAGGCTGATGGATGGAGTAAATAACTCTCTTAGTCAGGTCTTCTACTCTAGAGGACAAATGGCATTTGCCTCTTAGTTGAAATATAGTTTCTTTCTTCCTGGAAGAAGAAAGAGGAACAAAGAAGGCCCACTATCTTGAGAAACTACATCTAAGAGTCTGGCATTATGGTAGATCACCTGTGTTGGATTTGTAGCAATTCTGCAATCTGTTCCACAATGATCTTTTTATTATGTTGTATTTCATGATCTCTATTCATTTTAATCCTACTGATGAGCAATATTGTAGTATAATCTTTATTTAGCAAACTTGGAGACTGAGGCACAAGGAAATTAAATTAGTGCCCAAAATAACCATGGAAGATAGAGTTTTTCAGCCTAAATCTATTTGTCAAAGCTTATGTTAAAAATGGCAGTGAATTGCCAATGAGTTATTAGACAAAGAAAAATGTTTCCCATACCAAAAATTGATACACTAAAAAATATTCATGATAATATTCTATTTGATAAAACTGCTCTAACTAGGAGAAAACCTTTCCATAGCTTAGGATCCAGAACCACTTTGGCCCCTTAACGTGAGGAGGGTTCAATCATCAGAGTTGGACTGAGATTCACCATGAAAAATTATGGTCAAATTGTATGAAATTTTCTAAAGAAAAATCAACGTCATAATAGTAACAGCATGTTAAAAGAAGAAGAAAAAATGAACCCTGAAATACTGAGCCTGTTAAGGATATCATTATGTAGAAGACTGTGATCTACAAATTTGAAAAAGTGATGATTTGGAACCCATCTTCTGGATTAAAAATAAAAAAACTATTAAATAATGATAACCAGGTATTTTTATAAATCATGCAGAGAGAGGACAAGAGGGAAATTCTGAACCATCTCACAGCATTAAACATTTATTTAAAGAGCATCATTTGAATTCAAACAAATGAGACTTTTAAAGGATAAAGTTAGAGGCTTACACTCTTTCACTCATGACTACCACTCATTCATTCAATTGGCACTGATTAAGCTCAGAGCCCTCTATCAGAATGTTATTAAGGGTTCAAAAGGAATAAAAGATGTGGTCTTTGATCTCACAGAATACACACCTTAGATAGGAGATAATGTTTCATTAGGTTTCCTCTGGATAATTTAAAATCTAGAGTTATATATAAACAAAAATAAAGTTGCATGTGTTATAGGAATATAACCCATTTTTAGAAAATGAGTAAAGCAGGGAAGTTTCCATTTCTTTTACATGTCTTGCCTACATGTTTTATCTAATTCCTATGTATTTTAAAGAATACCAGTATTAAATTAGGAGAAGCATTAACAGTAAGAACACAGGTTGGAATGATTGCAAAGTATGTTTGGATAAGATTATGATTCATTATAAGTAATCAAGATTAATGAAGCAAGGTGAATGCAAATGAGAAGGGTAAGTGACCATCAGAAAAACAGACAAAGCATCCTTATGCAGCAAAGTCCTTAAGGAAGGAGAATAATCATTAGAATGCAAAGGAGTTCATTGTGAAATGTTTCAAAGTACATTTGCCCTCCCCTCTCCCACCTCCAACTGCTTAATGTAAGGCTGGCGGCAGTCCTTCGATGCCCTAGAGGGCAACAAATTCGGGTCAGTGAACCAAGTCTGCTATTCCAATATGGTTCCTAGAGGAACCATCCTTATTAGAATATAGAAATGTACAAGATAACTCTTTAGTGATGTGTCATCAGTCTCTTCCATCCACCTCCATAAAAAAAAAATAATAACATGGCTTAATTCTGCTATCTTCAAACCAATCCCCAGATTACAGTATCTCAGTTCCTAACCAATGGAAATGAATTTGAAATTGTCACGTATTCTTACAGAAATCATTTTGTTTACGATTAGATGTGCCAATGTATCTTAAATGCTACCCCTGAGAGAAGAAATTAAAGCAGTTTTGTTAGTAAGAGAGAAATAAAGGCAATAGAATGGGTGATATAAAAGCTGCAGAGGGACCGATGGGCTACAAGACCCTGAACCAGACAAAACGAGCTGGGATAAAAACTGCGGGTAAAAGGGTTTGGCTTTGGAAGAGATCAGGCTTGTCTGAATTGTCACTCACAGACAGAAAGGAAGGCTAACAGTGGAGAGAAGTTTTGTATCGGAGGAGACAGCCAGCACACAGAATGGCCTAAATCAGTGGCTCTTAAAGTGTGGTCCTCGCGAGAGCTGCACTGGCATCCTCTGCGAGCACCACCCCCGAATTAGATGTAGCAAATCAGATCCCTGAGGATGAGGCCCAGGGAACTGTGCTACAACAAGCCTGTCATGTGATTTGTATACGCACTAAAGTTTCAGAACCAGGGACCTAAATCATCTCGGTTAAAGCAGATCCTCTGCTGAGAACAAGAGGGTGGGGTCCGGACTTCAGGGTGGAGATTTAGAACAGCTGCAGGGAGGAATGTAGGATGGAGGTGAGAGATGAATTAAAGGCCTGTATGAGGCTAGGAAGCATATCCCTCGGAACTGAAAAATCTTGTCAGATGGCTTCTGGGTCTGTCTTCTGAGCACAATAATAATGAGTCTACGTAAAACTGCATTCAGATTATCACATAACTGACTACGAATCTGGAAAGACAGCTTGATTATGATTTAGGGACTGCTATATATGGTATATATGTAATCCACATATGGGGTGTGTGTGTGTGTGTGTGTGTGTGTGTGTACAGAATGGGTCAAATGGAGCAAAAAAGAAGAAAATCTTCAGATGCCTAGCAGAGAAAACACACTGGCACAAGAGACTCAGAATGAAGTCCATAACTCTTCTGTGTGGCCCTGGGAAAATCATTAAACTTCTTCATAGCTCATTTTCTCATCTGTAAAGTTGAATCCAGTATTCATTTATTCAAACAAAGCGGGGGTGAGGGGGAGTAGACAAGTCCATTAATAACTACAGCACAGAGAAAGGCTACGATAGGGGTATTTATGGATATTTACAGAATGCTTGGAGAACAGTAAGGAATTACAATCAATTCTAAATAAGGAAAACAAGGAGGCCTTCACCCTGAAGAGGCCACAGAGCTGGACCACAAAGAATGAGAGAAAATTCAACAGATGTTAGACCATACAGGTAGAGCGTAAGGGAATGCAGGGCAATCAGAGGGAACAGAAATAGGCCAGCACGGATTTGTAGGCATGAGACTATTCTGAGGGAGGGAGAAGGTCTCTTCTAGCTCCACAGCTGGTTTTTCAAACATCTTTCAGCAGCCTGAAAATAATGGGCAAATTTGATAGTGTACTCTTATCCACCAAGCCAGTGCTAGGGCACTTTTTTCATTTTTGAACAGTTCATAAATATTGAGCTTTGGGTAAAAGCCTCTCAGAATTCTTCCCGGCTGGTTTTAAAGTAAAAGAACCAGGAGTGTAAACTGTCAAAGGATGCCTAGCCCTTCCATTTTCCATACTCCTGGCATGGGGATCACAGGTATTCTGGGGGCCACTTGGCAGAAGGGTTACTTGCCTCTATGAAAAATATTGCTGCTCAGAGGCCAGAATTTAAATTGATTCCATCGTAGGAAAAGGAAGAACACACTGCAATGAACTTTTGATTACCCTTTTATAAGTGGGCCAACTTTTTATTCTTGTAGTAAAATTCATATATTGAATCTCTGGCAAAGAGCCCTTGCTAAGCACCCTTTTCTTGTCTTGGGTCAAGCCTCAGGGGACCTGAATGAGCAGGAAGCAGTTGTCCTCTTGAATTTAAAAGCAGTTCTGAGCTCTCCTCAGGGTAGCTCAGTTACACTTAAGACAAAGGAGTAGCAGACTGAATTTCTGGAAGAGAACACACATAAGAAGAGCACCTTTTTCAGTTTGATCAGATTCCACGATTCCAGGACAAAGCAACAGGCTGATCAATCACAATATCATACCTCCCTCTTCTGGAAAATGTTTCTGATCAGTCACTTTTTTACAACTTCTGAAAACATTCCCAGCTGCCAGCCTGAAAGGGCATCCTCACAGGGGACACCTATGGTTCTACTTGAAAGAATGAATCATTTTTTCAGGTAATGAATTATATACCAGGCACATGAGCCTCAAAAGTTTAGTCCAAAGAACATTATTTCACTAAGTTCTAGGTTCACATGGAATAAATCACACGCCTATCTATTAAGATGATTTCTCTGGGCTTTTTAAGGCTTCCCACAGTGTGGAACCTCCAAAGGGAAACAATCTCCCCAGAGCAAAGCGCTCAGGATACACACTCACACCATTATCGGGCTGCGTGATGACCAGCAAGCATTATGAAGCATCTACTTTGTGCTGAGCAGAGACTACAGTGGTTGGTTCAAAACACAAAAAATCTGAGTCAAATCCTGTCCCGGAAATATAGCCCAGAATGTTACAGTTGTTGGTTTTTAAGCCTTCTCTGACCGTGTTCTGACAGAATGACAGTGAATTTTGAGACTTCAGATCTGGGTGAATTGGTTAGCTACCCTTTCCCCGTCTTTATGTTAATGATAATGTTTTGAACATGGGCCAAACCTTCACTGTGTAAGTTTTTCTCAGCTCTTACTACATCACTTGGCCTCATAAAATGGGTATCGCTTTTAGATTTGATTCCCTCCCCTAACATGTTAACCAGGTATCATTCAGGAAATAGTTGATATCATGAATGATCACCCCTTTCCTCGATAACCCTTATCATCAATAAAAGGTTTTGGATACTGTAAAGAAACAGGTTTTTGTTTTGTTTTCACATATCCAAATCAAATGAACCTTGGAGATCTCACAGAATCATAAACTGACAGATGAGGCTAACAGGAAACTTTCTCCAACAAGCACAGGCTCTTTGGGCAGATTTCTCATTTGCAAGCCAGGCATAATGCCAATTAAAAGAGAGGCAGTGTGAATGCCAACAAGAACCCCAAGTGTGTGTGTGAGGGGAGACGGGGTGGAGGACACAGAAGACAAACCACTGCCTTGACAGGATTTCACTGAAAGCCCAGCAGAGGCAGTGATACCCGGAAGCACTGTAATTGTTAGAACCTCAGAAGTCTCCAATTTCTGCTGAATTTCTGTTGGCCATTATCTCTCCCTCAGAAGGGAAGTCTGAGAAAAGGCATTATCATTATGTACAGTGCCAAGGAAAAGGGAAATACAGTTTTCAAACAATTTTTCTCTTCAGTTTTCTCACTATGACTTTCACAATTAACTCAATTTGTATTATTTTCAAAAATTCATGACTTTAAACATTATTTAATCTGATGTATTTTTCTTAACCATTACATGCAACCATTCCATGCAACGGGTAGTCTGTTCAAAACAGACCCCAAAGACCAGGATAAAAAGCCCGATTTCCCTACTGGCAAATGCTGGTTGGGACATGGATTCCCATTTGCCCTACCTTATGGCATCTCCTGCTTTTACTTCTGACTCTGACATTTTGGCTCTGATTCATAGGCAATTTCTGATTCATAGGCAATTTCTGATTCATTAGCTATTCCATTCCTATGCCCAGGGGAAGATCCCTCTTTATAGTGCTTGAAACTCCTGCAATTTGAGGGATCCTTTTTAAGAAAAGGATACCACATAACAAATACAAAATGCCGATGATAACTTGAAAGTCACCCACGTGAAGGGGAAGCACAAAGGAGGGAAGTTGAATTGGAAAGTGACAGTGATTTTAACACTTACCATTGAAACACATTGTGTTGAGTTTTTACAAAAAACCACCATGACAATACATTACTAGAGCGCTTTCCAGAATGCTGGAAGGGGCCTGTGTAAGTGAGGAGCTTCTACAGTTTCATGACAACAATCCTGCCTCTGCTCTTGTGCAAATCTCCACAGCCACCTTTACAGCCAAACCAAGGGGCAGCTCCAGCCCAAGAATAAGTCTAACCCCCTTTACTGGTTTCCCTGAATCCAGAGAAAGATCAAGCTCTCAAAAGAGACATAGTTCAAATTAGTGTTTTCATTTTCCTTAGGTAAATACCCAGAAGTAGAATTACTAGGTCATAGGGTACTTCTATTTTTAGTTTTTTAAGCTACCTCCATATTGTTTTCCATAGTGGCTGCACCAATTTACATCCCTACCTAAAGGACACAAGGGTTTCCTTTTTCCACATCCTTGCCAACACCTGCTATTTCTTGTCTTTTTGATACTAGCCATTCTGACTGGTCCACTGACAGATGCATAGATAAAGATGTGGTGTGTGGATATATACGTGTATATATGTACGTGTATACACACGTGTATATATACATATGTATGTATACACGTATATACATGTATACATATATATATACGTGTATATGTATATATATGTATATATATATATATGTACACAATGGAATATTACTCAGCCATAAAAAGAATGAGATTTCAGCATCTGTGAAACACGGATGTACCTAGAGTATATTATGCTAAGTGAAATAAGATAGACAAAGACCAATACCAAATGATTTCACTTGTATATGGAAATTACAAAAAACAACAAAACAAACAACAAAAAAGAAAACAGACTCCTAAATATAGAGAATAAACTTGTGGTTGCCAGGGCAGGAGGGGGGGGGGGGGCGGTGGAAGGATAGGCAAAACAGGTGAAGGGGATTAAGAGGTACATCCTTCCAGTTAAAAATAAGCCACAGGATGAAAAGTACAGCATGGGAAATATAGTCAATAATCTTATAACTTTGTGTAGTGACAGATGGTAACTAAACTTATCATGGTGAGCATATAGGATATGTATATAATTGCCAAATCAGTGCTGAACACCTGAGACTAATTAAACATTTTTTTTAGTTTAAAAAGTTAAAGAATTAAAGGTAAAAAAGTGAAAAAAATATTGTAGAAAATTAAAGTATTGCTCCTAACTATACAGGTTTCTGATCCTCAAAATACTACCCAATACCTCCTTGATCATCTCATCTGAGTATCCAGTTTTCTTTTTTTTTTTAATTTTTTTTTTAACGTTTATTTATTTTTGAGACAGAGAGAGACAGAGCATGAACGGGGGAGGGGCAGAAAGAGAGGGAGACACAGAATCTGAAACAGGCTCCAGGCTCTGATAGGTCAGCACAGAGCCTGATGCAGGGCTCGAACTCACGGACCATGAGATCATGACCTGAGCCGAAGTCGGACGCTTAACCGACGGAACCACCCAGGCGCCCCTGAGCATCCAGTTTTCATAGGATGCACATTACCATAATGTTCCTCCTCATGGAATGTTGTATTTAGTGATCAAAATTTACTTCTCTGATTCCATGCCCCCCTCCCTTTTTTTCTTTAAAGTTCAAACAGGATCTTCCATTGTGGTTCCGGACTCAGGTCAGAGAGACATACGTTATTCACAAATAATTTGCCAAATACTTCTACAGGCTTCTAGAGCTATTTTTGATGACTCTCACAGAAGGGGTTTTATTTAACAGTCTAGTCCCGACTGTGTTCCATCAAGTGACTGGCTCCCCAGGCAGCCGCTAGAGCTCACGGCCATCCTGAACCAGGCACTGCCACAGTAGCAGAGGGGCCACTCAGAAGCACGTTGGCAGACAAAAACATTGCCATAGACCATTCTAATTCACTTACCAGCTTTCCTGAACCTTGCCAAAGAATAAGTCCTCATCTTCAGAATGCACATTGTATGATTCACCTAATTATGTTCTGGTTATGACCTACTATGTATCCAACACAGACCCAGAGAATAAATTCTTTCTAGCCACAGAGAAATCTTATTCTGGAGCCATTCATATCTCTCCCACTTAGATCAGCTTCATTCTGAGCCTCAGCTGCTTATATGGCAAAAGCCATGCTGATGGCCGCATACCAATTCACCAATCTTTAGTCATATACTTTTTTTTTTCAGTTTTGTTATTTACTTTTTTGTTAAAGTATAATCAACATACAGTGTTACATTAGTTTCAGGTGTACAGTATAATGTTTCAACAATTTTATACAGTGCTCATTGCTCATCAAGATAAGTGGACTCTTGGGGCACCTGGGTGGCTCAGTCAGTTAAGCACCCGGCTTCAGCTCAGGTCATGATCTCGCAGTTTATGAGTTCAAGTCCCACATCGGGCCCTGTGCTGACAGCTCAGAGCCTGGAGCCCGCTTCAGATTCTGTGTCTCCCTCTGTCTCTGCCCCTCCCCCACGTGTGCTCTGTCTCTCTCTCTCTCTCTCAAAAATAAAAACATTAAAAAACTTAAAAAAAAGAGTCTCTAAAAAAGATAAGTGGACTCTTTTTTTTTTAAATATGAAATTTATTGTCAAATTGGTTTCCATACAACACCCAGTGCTCATCCCAACAGGTGCCTTCCTCAATGCCCATCACCCACTCCCCCCCCCCACCCCCCACCAACCCTCAGTTTATTCTCAGTTTTTAAGAGTCTCTTATGGTTTGCCTCCTTCCCTCTCTATAACTTTTTTTCCCCTTCCCCTCCCCCATGGTCTTCTGTTAAGTTTCTCAGGATTCATATAAGAGTGAAAACATATGGTATCTGTCTTTCTCTGTATGACTTATTTCACTTAGCATAGTACCCTCCAGTTCCATCCACATTGCTACAAATGGCCAGATTTCATTCTTTCTTATTGCCAAGTAGTATTCCATTGTATATATAAAACACATCTTTTTTATCCATTCATCAGTTGATGGACATCTAGGCTCTTTCCATAATTTGGCTATTGTTGAGAGTGCTGCTATAAACATTGGGGTACAAGTGCCCCTGTGCATCAGCACTCCTGTAACTCTTGGGTAAATTCTTTGCAGTGTTATTGCTGGGTCATAGGGGAGATCTATTTTTAATTTTTTGAGGAACCTCCACACTGTTTTCCAGAGTGGCTACACCAGTTTGCATTCCCACCAACAGTACAAGAAGGTTCCCGTTTCTCCACATCCTCTCCAGCATCTATAGTCTCCTGATTTGTTCATTTTAGCCACTCTGACTGGTGTGAGGTGATATCTCAGTGTGGTTTTGATCTGTATTTCCCTGATGAGGAGTTGAGCATCTTTTCATGTGCCTGTTGGCTATCTGGATATCTTCTTAGAGAAGTGGACTCTTAATCCCCTTTATCTATTTCACCCATCCCCCACCCTAAGCATCCCCTCTGACAACCACAATTTCTTCTCTGTATTTAAGAGTCTGTTTGATTGTTTTATCTTTTTTTTTTTTTGCTTATTTTTTCTTAAATTCCACACATGAGTGAAATCATATGCTCTTTCATATTTGTCTTTCTCTTGTCTGACTTACTTTACTTAGCAATATACCCTTCAGGTCCATCACGACCCAAAGCAATCTACAGATGTAAACGCAATCCCTATCAGAGTACCAACATTTTTCACAGATAATACTAAAATTTGTATGGAACCACAAAAGACCCCAAATAGCCAAAGCGATCTTGAAAAAGAACAAAACTGGAGGTATCACAATTCCCTATTTCAAGACATACTACAAATCTGTAGTAATCAAAAGAGTATGATAATGGCACAAAAAGAGACACACAGATCAATGGAACAGAAGAGACATCCCAGAAATAAACCCACATTTATATGGTCAATTAATCTACAACAAAGGAGGCAAGAATATACAATGGGGAAGACAACCTCTTTAACAGATGGTGCTGGGAAAGCTGGACAAGCCACACACAGAATGAAACTGAACCACTTTCTTACAGCATACACAAAAATAAACTCAAAATGGATGGAAGACCATTACATAGGAGACTTGAAACCATAAAACTCCTAGAAGGAAACCTAGGCAGTCATGTTTTTGACACTGGCCATAGAAACATTTTTCTACAAATGTCTCATCAGGCAAGGGAAACAAAGGCAAAAATACACTATTGGAACTACATCAAAATAAAAATCTTTTGCACAGTGAAGGAAACCTTCAATAAAATGACAAAGCAACCTACTGAATGGTAGAAGATATTTGCAAATGATATTATCTGATAAGGGGTTAATATCTCAAAATCATAAAAAATGTCTACAACTTAACACCAAAAACAAATAATCCGATTAAAAAAGTGGGCAGAAGACCTGAATAGTCATTTTTCCAAAGAAGACACACAAATGGTCAAAACACATGAGAAGATGTTCATCATCACTCCTCATCAGGGAAATGCAAAGCAAAACCACATTGAGAGATCACCTTACATCTGTCAGAATGGCTAGAATCAAAAAGACAAGAAATAATAAGTCTTGGCAAGGATGTGGAAAAAAAGGGACCTTCATGCACTATCGGTGGGAATGCACACTGGTACAGCCATTACAAAACAGCATGAGGTTTCTTTAAAAAATTAAAAATAGAATTACTATATGATCCAGTAATTCCACTACTGGGTATTTACCCAAAGAAAATGAAAATACTAATTTGAAAAGATATATGCACCTATATATTTATTGCAGCATTGTTTATAATAGCTGAGATATGGAAACAACCCAAGTTTCCATCAATAGATCAGTGGATAAGGAGGAGATGTGGGGTGGCGGGGGAGAGGGAGAGAGAAAAGAATGTGATCTTGCCATTTGCAACACCGACTTAATATTAGACTAGCTAGCATAACAGCAGCATTGGAGCTAACATCCAAGTCATGAAATCACAGAGTAATGGATTTTTAGAATACAAGGAGCCTCCAAAGTGATCTGGTTGAACGTCCCATCTAGCAGAAGAAGTCTAGTCCCTAGAGCTCAGAAGCTTGTCCATCTGGCTGCAACTGCATAGATCCACTCACACAGAGCTCCTCCTCTTATATGGCAGGCCATTTCCTTGGAAGTTGATTTTAATGTTTAGAAACTCTTCCTTATATTTGCTCATTTCTAGGCCATAGTCCCCCATCTACCATTCCTATTCTTGGAGCATTCAAGAATAATCCTCTTCTTACTCTACCAATGACAGACCTTTTAGCTCTTATGAACAATATACTGAGTTCTACTTAGGCATCTAATTCTTTTTCTACTATTAACCATTTGGCATGGTTTATTACCCTTTCACTATTCTGGCACCTGCTTCTAGGTGTTCTCTAATTTGTCATATTCCTCTTAAAACATCTCACCTACACCTGAAATTACTAACCTAAATGTGGTCTATACATATTTATAGTAGATACTTCTATTTTTGTGGAATAGCATTCAAAGAATACACAACTGAATTAATTTTGGGAGTCAATTGTGTGAAACCCTTGGCTACAATTAAGCTCATAACCAATTAGATTTAAAACAAGAATGTTCTCTAAACTAGATTCTCTAAGAATAGAATATTATGTCTCTAGAAGGAGTTAAAACTGTCTTATAATAATCATCTTCCAATTGATATTAAAAGAATGGAACTCCATAATAACCATCCCCCATCCAACTGTGTTGACCTGCTGTAGAGTTGGTAACCTAAGGTCTGCAAACTCATCCTCAAATTCTGCCAAGTGTCTACATGGTACCATGCTATATACATAAAAGTTGTCTTGAAATTTATGACTACAGTCTTCAGTGGAATGGTCACCAGTCCTAAAAAAAAGTCATCTAGCCTAACCCATGTTAGGTAAATGCTCTATAAATTTCTTATATTTTTATACTTGTCTTCACATTGTTGATATCATTCCAAGGCCTATAGTAAGCATTATATCAATACTTACTAAGCCATCAGATAAATGAATGATGAGTTCCCTTGCTCTCACCCTCTCTTTAATAATGTTGATTGGTTTTCCCAGCCCTTCAAGAAATTGTAAGGGGGACTTTCTGAGGGGAGAAAAGATATATATTTATATAAAAGATATATATTTATATAAGAGATATATATTTATATAAATATATACATATCTCAAAAGCAACAAAATATTAGAAAGAGCCAGAGAACACCATCAGAAACTCCAACTTTACAAGCATCATAGTGGCAATAAATTCATATCTTTCAGTACTCACTCTAAACGTCAATGGACTCAATGCTCCAATCAAAAGACATAGGGTAACAGAATGGATAAGAAAACAAGATCCATCTATATGCTGTTTATAGGAGACACACTTTAGACTTAAAGACACTTTAAGATTGAAAGTAAGGGGATCGAGAACCATCTATCATGCTAATGGTCAACAAAAGAAACCCAGAGTGGCCATACAACCTAGACTTTAAAGGTCAGACAACCTAGACTTTAAAATAAAGACTGTGTCAAGAGATGCAGAAGGGCATTATATCATAACCAAGGGGTCTATAGACCAAGAAGACCTAACAATTGTAAACATTTATGGGCCAAATGTGGGAGCACCCAAATATATAAATCAACTAAGCACAAACATAAAGAAACTCATCAATCGTAATACCATAATAGTAGGAGACTTCGATACCCCACTCACAGCAATGGACAGATCATCTAATCAAAAAATCAACAAGGAAACAATGGCTTTGAATGACACACTGGACCAGATGGACTTAACAGATATATACAGAACATTTCATCCTAAAGCAGCAGAATATACATTCTTCTCCAGTGCACATGGGACATTCTCCAGAATAGACCATATACTGGGACACAAATCAGCCATAAGCAAGTACAAAAATATCGAGATCCTACCATGCATATTTTCAGACCACAATGCTATGAAACTCGAAATCAGCCATAAGAAAAAATTTGGAAAGGCAACAAATACTTGGAGACTGAAGAACATCCTACTAAAGAATGAATGGGCTAACCAAGCAGTTAAAGAAATTAAAAAGTATATGGAAGTCAATGAAAATGATAACACCACAACCCCAAATCTCTGGGACACAGCAAAGGCGGTCATAAGAGGAATGTACATAGCAATCCAGGCCTTCTGAAAGAAGGAAGAAAGATCTCAGATACACAACCTAACCTTATGCCTTAAGGAGCTGGAAAAAGAACAGCAAATAAAACCCAAAACCAGCAGAAGACAGGAGATAATAAAGATTAGAGCAGAAATTAATTCTATCAAAACCAAAAAAAAAAACCAAAAAAAACCCAAAAACCAATAGAACAGATCAATGAAACCAGAAGCTGGTTCTTTGAAAGAATTAACAAAATTGATAAACCACTAGCCGGTTTGATCAAGAAGAAAAAGGAAAGGACCCAAATAAATAAATCAAGAATGAAAGAGAAGAGATCACAACCAACACAACAGAAATAAAAACAATAATAGGAGAATATTATGAGCAATTATATGCCAATAAAATGGGCAATCTGGAAGAAATGAACAAATTCCTAGAAACATGTACACTATCAAAACTGAAACAGGAAGAAATAGAAAATTTGAACAGACCCATAACCAGTAAGGAACTCGAATTAGTAATCAAAAATCTGCCAAAAAACAAAGTCCAGGGCCAGGTGGCTTTCCAGGGGAATCCTACCAAAGATTTAAGGAAGAGTTAACACCTATTCTCTTGAAACTGTTCCAAAAAACAGAAATGGAAGGAAAACTTCCAAACTCTTTCTATGAAGCCAGCATTACCTTGATTCCAAAACCAGAGAGACCCCACTAAAAAGGAGAACTATAGACCAATTTCCCTGATGAACATGGATACAAAAATCCTCAACAAGATATTAGCCAACCCAATCCATCCATACATTAAAAAAATTATTCACCACGACCAAGTGGGATTTATACCTGGGACGAAGGGCTGGTTCAATATCTGCAAAACAATTAACATGATTCATCACATCAATAAAAGAAAGGACAAGAACCATATGATCCTCTCAATAGATGCAGAAAAAGCATCTGACAAAATACAGCATCCTTTCTTGACAGAAACCCTCAAGAAAGTAGGGATAGAACGACCATACCTCGAGATCATAAAAGCCATATATGAACGACCCAACACTAATGTCATCCTCAATGGGGAAAAACTGAGAGCTTTCCCCCTAAGGTCAGGAACAAGACAGGGATGTCCACTCTCGCCACTGTTATTCAACATACTATTGGAAGTCTTAGCCTCTGCAATCAGACAACACAAAGAAATAAAAGGCATCCAAATCAGCCAGGAGGAGGTCAAACTTTCACTCTTCGCTGATGACATGATACTCTATATGGAAAACCCAAAAAATTCCACCAAAAAACTGCTAGAATTGATTCATGAATTCAGCAAAGTTGCAGGATATAAAATCAATGCACAGAAATTGGTGGCATTCCTATACACCAACAATGAAGCGACAAAAAGAGAAATCAAGGAATCTATCCCATTTACAGTTGCACAAAAAAACCATAAAATACCTAGGAATAAATCTAACCAAAGAGGTGAAAAATCTCTACACTGAAAACTATAGAAAGCTTATGAAAGAAATGGAAGAAGACACAAACAAATGGAAAAAGATTCCATGCTCCCGGATAGGAAGAGAAAATATTGTTAAAATGTCGATACTACCCAAAGCAATCTACATATTCAATGCAATCCCTATCAAAGTAACACCAGCATTCTTCACAGAGCTAGAACAAATAATCCTAAAATTTGTATGGAAGCAGAAAGGACCCCGAATAGCCAAAGTAATCTTGAAAAAGAAAACCAAAGCAGGAGGCATCAAATCCCAGACTTCCAGCTATACTACAAAGCTGTAATCATCAAGACAGTATGGTACTGGCACAAGAACAGACGCTCAGATCAATGGAACAGAATAGAGAACCCAGAAACGGACCCACAAACGTATGGCCAACTCATCTTTGACAAAGCAGGAAAGAATATCCAATGGAATAAAGACAGTCTCTTCAGCAAGTGGTGCTGGGAAAACTGGACAGCGACATGCAGAAGAATGAACCTGGACCACTTTCTTTCACCACACACAAAAATAAACTCAAAATGGATGAAAGACCTCAATGTAAGACAGGAAGCCATCAAAATCCTTGAGGAGAAAGCAGGCAAAAACCTCTTTGATCTTGCCCACAGCAACTTCTTTCTCAACACATCTCCAGAGACAAGGGAAACAAAAGCAAAAATGAACTACTGGGACCTCATCAAAATAAAAAGCTTCTGCACAGCGAAGGAAACAATCAGCAAAACTAAAAGGCAACTGACAGAATGGAAGAAGTTATTTTCAAACAACATATCAAATAAAGGGTTAGAATCCAAAATCTATAAAGAACTTATCAAACTCAACACCCAAAAAACAAATAATCCAGTGAAGAAATGGGCAAAAGACATGAATAGACACTTCTCCAAGGAAGACATCCAGATGACCAACTGACATATGAAAAAATGCTCAACATCACTCATCATCAGGGAAATACAAATCAATACCACAATGAGACACCACCTTACACCTGCCAGAATGGCTAACATTAACAACTCAGGCAACAACAGATGTTGGCGAGGATGCGGAGAAAGAGGATCTCTTTTGCATTGTTGGCGGCAATGCAAGCTGGTGCAGCCACTCTGGAAAACAGTATGGAGTTTCCTCAAAAAAACTAAAAATAGAACTACCCTGTGACCCAGCAATTACACTACTAGGCATTTATCTACGAGATACAGGTGTGCTGTTTCAAAGGGACACATGCACCCTCATGTTTATAGCAGACTATCAACAACAGCCAAAGTATGGAAAGAGCCCAAATGTCCATTGATGGATGAATGGATAAAGAAGATGTGGTATATATATATTACAATGGAGTATTACTCAGCAATCAAAAAGAATGAAATCTTGCCATTTGCAACTACGTGGAAGGAACTGGAGGGTATTATGCTAAGTGAAATTGGTCAGAGAAAGACAAAAATCATATGACTTCACTCATATCAAGAATTTAAGAGACAAAACAGATGAACATAAGGGTAGGGAAACAAAAATAATATAAAAAAAAAAGGGAGGGGGACAAAACAGAAGAGACTCATAAATATGGAGAACAAACTGAGAGTTGCTAGAGGGGTTGTGGGAGAGGGGATGGGCCAAATGGGTAAGGGGGCATTAAGGAATCTACTCCTGAAATCATTGTTTCACTCTATGCTAATTTAGATATAAATTTTAAAAAATAAAAAATAAAATTAAACAAAAACAATAAAAAAATAATAATGTTGATTGGTTTTCAATGTATTTCATTCCCCATATCCTTCTTAGGAACTATGGTTCTCCACTAGGGCACTAAGCAGTGATACTATTCTTGACTCTGCCATTGAGTGATTGTGTTACTTTGGAAATATGTGTAAGCCTCTAAGGATCCTTATTTCCCCATGTGAACAACATTTCATGTATTTATTTATTTTTTTAATTTTTTTTTTAACATTTATTTATTTTTGAGACAGAGAAAGACAGAGCATGAACGGGGGAGGGGCAGAGAGAGAGGGAGACACAGAATCCAAAGCAGGCTCCAGGCTCTGAGCCATCAGCTCAGAGCCTGATGCGGGGCTCGAACTCACGGACCGCGAGATCGTGACCTGAGCTGAAGTCGGACGCTCAACCGACTGAGCTACCCAGGCGCCCCAACATTTCATGTATTTAAACAAAGACATAATAATACTTCATTTAATTTTCAGGCAAATCAGAATGAAGGACAGAAAGGTTAACTAATTTTGCCAGGGTCATTTTGCTAGCAGCTGGTGGAGATGGGATCTCAATCCGGGCAGTCTGGCTTCTGCATGTGTGTGCTCAATCCCTGTGCCATACCATCTCTCCATGTCTTCTGAGGGCATAATGTTTGGGAAATAAGGAAGAAATTTCTCTTCTTTTCCTTGGGTAGTATGGAAGATCACTGATCACACTGCTTACATAATAAGTGAATCTCTCAATATATAAAAAACTGATTGGGGGCATCAGCTGTGGTGACAGCTCAGAGCCTGGAGCCTGCTTCAGATTCCGTGTCTCCCTCTCTCTCTCTGTCCCTCCCCCACTTGCACTCTGTCTCTCTCTCTCTCTCTCTCTCTCTCAAAGATAAATAATAAACATTAAAAAATTAAAACAAATAAATAAAAATAAAAAACATTGATTTTTCATTAGTTCCTCAGAGAATAGCCTCTTCTGAATCATATTTTTTAAAGTTACCAACCAATGGAAAAATCACTCAAAATACAGTGCCTTGAACACAGAATGGATGCAAATGCCTTGAACTGATTTGGATTCCTTCCAGTCACAACTGTTGGAAGTATTTACCCGAAATGTTAAGAACCATGAGAGTCAGTTGACCTATTGCCAGAACAACAGCAAATCAAAAAAGTGCTACACCAGGCACCAGGAATCCGAGGGAAAAGGAAAAACGCATTTCCTCAGAAAAACATCAAGGTACAGACTATTCCAGAGCTGAGCACTGGAGCACTGGCCCAGTTGAAGGTAAGAACAGAAAGGTACTCAGATACTTGCAGGCAGTTTACAGTAGCATAAATAGTTACTTATGACCTCACAAATGAGAAAATTCTCAGGATTTATTACCTTCTCCAGGTTTGTCCACACACATGCCCCCAGTCAGTGAGTTCGCTTGAGTTCAGTATTTCCTGGGTGCCCACTACTCTCAGGGCTCTTATCCCAATGGGTTCAGTGCAATGTCTTTTTACAAAATAATTAAAGCCAGTTCCCAAAAGCTATAAACAAACAAACTCCTCAAGAATGTGGTGATAGGGAGAAAAGGAAGAGTTGGAAGGCAAAGTGGTCACAGAAGCAGTTCCACTGAGTGGCATTTTTTTACTCCAAATTTAGATTCAAACTGAATCCAGTATTCCTTCAGCTGAATAAGAAGTACTCTAGCACCGCACAGAGCAGAACCCTAAGGGGGAGGTTTCTATTTCACAGTGGGCTTCAAAGAAGGCAAGATCTTTCAATGTAAGGTTAGCATCTGTGGCAAAGTAGTCTCTAAGTTCAGAATTTCTCTCCAGAAAGGTTATTTCTGAAGGGAGTTTATGATGATTAACTCTAATCATCAGAAAGATAGACACTGATGGTCTTCTGAATGACTAAAAGTCACACTTCATTTAAATTAAGCAGCAGGACACAGCAATAGAACATCTGCATTCAACTAATGTTAGAGATAAAATGATCCACCAAGATTCTGGAGGGAAGCTTTTGGGAATGCAAATATGAATCTGGACTTTTACCTTTGGCTAATTGAAATACTCTTCTAACATATTAGATGCAAGGAATAAAGAGCAAGAAATTGCAAGACAATTTAAGAAGATAATGCAATATATATGTATACTCGTTTGCACACACACACACACACACACACACACACACACACACCTACATTCCTTCCACCCTCTTTAGGGGGTAAAACTGTTAGGTTGTTGACATAGGCTAATTCTTGACATGTTTTTCTGAAAGATAAAATGAATATTTGCCCCCAATGAGTAAGTATTCCTGGGAACTTTCCAGAAAGAAACTATTAAAATGTGAAAACCAATAAACAGAAAAAGAAGCAATAGCCCAGGTAAAGTCCAAACTTAAGAACTCAAACACACCTTACACTTATTCTGGCACCAAGGGCTCCATTTCCCAGTTGAGGAGGTGACCCAAATACCATGAGAACAGAGTCCAGGAATGC
This sequence comes from Panthera uncia, assembly GCF_023721935.1. NCBI lineage: Eukaryota > Metazoa > Chordata > Mammalia > Carnivora > Felidae > Panthera > Panthera uncia. The sequence goes on from NW_026057577.1 coordinate 119,052,447, forward strand.
CCTGGGTCTGTAGGTCTGAGGAGGCTGCTCTCCTCTCAAGTCTTTCCTGGGCACTGGTCTGATTGTACTGGGAATTGAGTTTCTGGAAGATGCCTGAATACTGGCAAGAGAGGAAAACCTCATGAGACTCTAAGGCAAGGTGCTTAGACATGTCTTGCAGAGGCAAAGATGGGCAGTAGCAATGGCAAGGAGAAAGCAGACCTTTTTCCTGCCACCATGAGACTCTTTTTTCTCCTTGATCTCTTCGGCATCTCCTCTAATATAGGCTGAGGCAGATAATGGATTGTCAAAGTGGAATACTAGATGTGAACAGGTCTAAGTCTCAATCTCTTGATTTGTAAAGTGGGGATAACTATAGTGTCTTCCCTATCTCAAAAGCTTGCCATGTAAAATCCCAGTGTGTATGATCCATCTGCTATAGACTGAATATTTTGTGTTCCCCAAAATTCCTATGCTGAAACCTGACACCCAATATAAAGGTATTAAGAGGTGAGGCCTTTGGGAGGTGATAAGTCATGCAAGTAAAGGCCTCATGGATAGGATTAATGCACTGAAAAGAGACCCTACAGAGCTCCTTAGTCACTTCAGCCACATGGGGACAAAGTGAAAATATGGATGTCTACGACCCAAGAAGCAGACCCTCAGCAGAGACTGATTTTGCTGGTGCTTTGAGGTTGAACTTCTCGGACTCCAGAACTAGGAGAAATTTCTGTTGTTAATAAGCCACCTACTCTTCTGTTATAGGAGCCCAAATGGATTAAGACACTATCCTAGTATTATATTTCTTCCTTTATCAACAACTTCTAGACTATAGAAATATAAGGAATAATTTTCCTTCTTTTCTCACTTCCCATGGGGCTATCATAAGTTCCCTGGACCTACCTCTCCCAATAAAAAGTGGGAAAATGCAGTTTGTTAACAGAAAGTAATAAAATGACAATATCTGTCTTGTCTCAACCTCCCAAATTGCCTCTTTCCCAAGACAAGAGAACTTCTTCCCAGAATAAAGTTATTTGGAACTACCATTTATCATAAACTCATAATTAAATATGACTCCATTTTATGGACTTAAAAAAGCCATACTGAAATTTACCTTGCCTGACATGTACAGACATATTTAAAATAAACTTGTTCTTTAAAATCATCATATTCCATAAAAGAAAAACAATCTCCATCCAAAGTTACAGTTCTGGCTTTGTCAACCTGATGGCAGCCTCTGGGCCTAGTTATTCTGTTTTCTTCTTGATTCAGATGCTCATTATTTTTTTTATTTTTTATTTTTTTAATTTTTTTTTTTTACATTTATCTATTTTTGAGAAACAGAGAGAGAGACAAAGCGTGAGCGGGGGAGGGGCAGAGAGAGGACACACAGAATCTGAAGCAGGCTCCAGGCTCTGAGCAAGCGGTCAGCACAGAGCCTGATGCGGGGCTCGAACCCACAGACTGTGAGATCATGACCTGAGCCGAAGTCGGACGCTCAACCGACTGAGCCACCCAGGTGCCCCGCTCATTATTTTTTTAATGTTTCATTTATTTATTTTGAGAGAGAGAGAGAGAGAGAGAGAGAGGGAGTCATGAGCAAGCAAGGGAGGGGCAGAGAGAGAGGGAGAAAGAGAGAGAGACTCTCAAGCAGGCTCCACGCTCAGTGGGAAGCATGATGCAGGGCTTGGTCTCACAACTGTGAGCTCATGACCTGAGCTGAAATCAAGAGTCAGACACTTAACTGACTGAGCCACTCAGGTGCCTCCAGATGCTCATTATTAACCAGTGTATCCCACTGCTTTTCATTATATCTTAGACTAAAAGGAACTGGGGTCTGTGTCACACGGTACCTATGATGGAAGCACTTTTAACAGAATGATCATTCTCTATGTTGAAGGCCACAGAGTTGGTCAATTGGCAACAGGAAACGATTATTCCACAGAGAAGAATCTTCTCCTAATGTATTTCTTCATTATTTTCATGGAAATAAACATATTCCAGCCATATGAAAATCCTGGTTTTTCAGTCAGTTTAATTCACTCACTAGGTTCACTACAGCCTGGTAATTTCTAATCCGAAAAGAATCTGATTCTCTTCCTTTATCTGTGAAGATAGAAGACACCTGCTCATAATGACAGACTTTAGCCAGTACATTTTGTGTGTGTGCATGAGTCAGTGCAGACATTCATATTTGAGAATACAGACTCTGCTAAGGACTCCAGGGGGCCCCCTGCCTCAACCCTCTTTGATCCCCATTATAACCTGACAAAACTGAGATAACATGGCTGAGGCTTCCCTGGTACTGTTTCTTCTTCCAGTCTATTAGCCCACATATGCAGAATGGATTCATGACCTTCCTACCTTTCCTCTCCTTCCCACTTGGCTCTTTCTCTGTCTTTTCTCTCAACCAGGTCCACTTTGTTCAGCCTGCACACCTTTCCATCAGCTGCCACCTTCCAGAGACCTCATTCACACAGTGCATCTGAGTTTTTCATGGAGGTGTTTCAGATGACATGTCCCTACTGCCAATTCTTTCAAAAATGCAAAAGTATCAATAAAACTTAAACTGAATGCTGCAGATCAAGCCTCAAAAGGGCAGTTTCAATCAGAACAAGAAGAGAGAAAACTAACTTTTGAGCCAGAATGCAAGCTCCCATTCACCGTTGACATTATACCCTCGGCATCTAAAGCAGTGCTCAATAAATACACACGTAAGTGCTCAATAAATAAATAAATACAAATGTAAGTGCTCAATAAATACACACGTAGATTACTGTGGAGCTCCAAGGACCAGTCATTAGCGGATAGAAGATCGTAAAGCTAGAGCATTAGAAGTCAGAAGCCCTGGAACCTAGTACTGGCTCTGAAAAAAATAAATTTTGTGACTGTGAGCAAATTTTCTCCTTGGTAAAAATCAATGGATTACCACTAAATTATTTCTAAGGTAGCTCCTATTTTAAAAATTCTATAATGATAAAATACATGAATCACAGCTAAAGGTTGAAAGGTCTCTGAAGAGGTATATGGTCAAGCCACCCACCTCTCCCCTTTTTTTTATATTTCCAGAAAGATGACTGACTATCCTATTTGGAAAATTTCCAGGAAAATATCTGAATTTCCTATTGTCATCTACACTGAGATTTTAGTTCAAAAAAGTCATTCTCAGATTTAACCTAAAATCCATTTCTATGCTGTTTCTACTGCTGTTAATCAATTTAGGGCGTAACTATCCAATTATAAAATTCCACAATCCTCATAATCTTGGAATGTAATTTTATTTCCAATTCAAGTATTAAAAGATATGGCCAATAAGGCATAAAAACATTTTCCCTGAAGTCGTATCATTGACTAAATCATTAAGCTTGTCTACTGTGCTTCTCTGTAAATATACATTTGTAGCAGGACTTGATTAGTTTTCTACCAAGAAATACATGTTTATTAAATTATATCTCATGTACCAGGGCTCCTTATTTATCTTAGTAATTTTTAATGGAAAAGTAAATGAAACATTATTACATAAATGCTTAGAGAGATGACAGTAATTTTATTCTAAATTAAATAAAGAAAAGGTTAAATAAATGTTACAATTTTTCAGGAATTACAGTATAAGCCTTAAAATCATAAATCTCCCACTTGCTTCTTTATAACTTATTCTTAAAATATTTATCGCATAATATTGAAACTAAGTTCTTGTTAATTATTTTCTGGCAATTTCCTGGTTTTTCAAAAGTTTCAGTTAGATGATGTGCCAATTCCCATTCAGAACTTAAATATTACATTTTTAAACACATTCTAGTTTTCCAGTTTAGTAATGCATTTTTGTGCAATAGGAAATGCTGACATTTCAACCTTCTATCATAATCTCTGGATTTTAGGGTATATATATATATATATACACACACACACACACACACACACACACACACACACACATTCTCAAACACACAAAACATTTTGTTGTCAAATATCTAAAACAAAGTACTCAGTCTCATAACCATAATAAACCAGAAACAGAGGAAGAAACCTGCTTTCAGTAATAAGGAATGGCAAATATCTGGATAATCTCATTATCTATTTGAAAGTACATCTCCTTCATGAAGAAATAATAAATTACACATTATGACAAAGTGGTTAAATCTACATCTGGATTAATAAAATCATTAAAATCTGAAGTTCCTCCCCCCGCCCCAAATCTTGCATCTTTTTTGGGTGCAAAATTAAAAAAAAAGTTCTAAACAAGTACTATTAAATTTAATTTAGCTTCATTTTTAATAAGAAGTGACCTCATAATTCCCATAGACATGTTGAAAAATAAAACCTATCTCTGACTCGGTGAGTCTGAGTTGAGAACCATCAAAATAACTCTAAGGGCAGAAACACAGCCATGACCTGTTACAGACGACAAGAGAAAACCAATAATTGAAATAAGTCCTAAACAGAGTAATTCCCAGTTTTGTGGTCAAGTCAGTGTCTGTATCTGGGCTGGAAATGTGAACAGTAGATTTGACACTCATTTTTAAGACCTTACTTCCAAAAATGTGACCCTGAACAATTTCATCAGAATTCACTTCTTATGAGGCAGTCCTTGGTCCCTGGGTACCAACCTCTCTGATAGGAAGAAGAAACCACATACTCGAGGGGTTATGTCTATAAGCTTTTAGGTATGGGACTTGGAGGTGGTCGCCAGAGGTGAAATTGCAGAAAGTAACACTCATTCTCTATGCTCTTCATGCTCCACGCTCCTTAACTAGTTTCCACCAGCCTCTCCTGCTAGCACCCTGCTTCCCTAAGGTCCCATCTCACTCTCCCTAGATAAATCTTCATGCATTTCTTTTCCTCTTTTCATGTTCCCTTCTATAAATACTGAAAGACTTCTGGTGTTGAACCCAGCACCAAGCAAGGGAGGGGTTAGGGGTAGAGTTGGAACCAAAGTCACGCACAGTCCCATCCTCATGATGCTGACAGACTACCAGGAAAAGATGACCACAAATCAAATAATCACACGGATAAACATACAGCCAGTCAAGGTGGTTGCATCTCTAGTTTCTTTGCCTCTTTAAGGAAATGACAACTGAGCAGATCGTCATTATGTAAGGAGGACACAGTGGGGGAACAAAGAGTCTCATGACCTGAAAGATGATAAATGTGGCCACTGCAAAAAAGGAGGACTGTGACAGAAAGCTGGAGAGGTAGTCAGGTGCCAGACCATGTGGCTTTTCAAGGAAAAAAGTAAAGATTTACTCTAACAGCACTGAGGAACAACTGAATAATTGTACACAGATAACGAATGAAATAATGAGGTCTGAGTTTAGGAAAAGGTCATTCTGACCAAATGTGGTGGACAACAGAGTGGGAAGAGGACAAAATCTAGCCTGCCTGACTGCCCAGCAAGTTCACTTGCCTCCTTCTCCCCTCTGCACTTAGGAGGGACAGTTGTGTCCTCTATGGTCAGGACCTGCCCTTCATTGAAGTGGGCTGCTCTTAAAATCATCTATGTCACTTTGTTTTCCTTATTGGCAAAGAAGGAAAATGCCCACCCCAGGATTGGAAGCAGATCCTAGATATGAAATACTCAAGGGATCTCCCATTCCTCAGCCACAAAGCATGATTAACGGCGGGCTGCTAGGCTGCTGCACACCTTAGGATATATTCAGGAACGTGGGAGCTTTCTCATGTCTCTCAAATGATACTGAATAAGGTCCTAGAAGTCCATCTGAAGAAAACGCACTAGAACTCTAACTTTGCTTCATTGATTAATAATGAAAGACAATTATTTCCTTACTGACAGGCATTCAGATGAGCATTATTAATATAGCTTTCATTATTACATGTTTGGTTTCTTTCAGATTCCCTATTAGCCCATCAACTATTAAGAAACATTTATATTGCTTTTGGGTTGAGCACTGGTATATGCAGATTTAACACCCTGCAGATAAAAATGTAAGTTTAACATGAAAAAAATTATTGCAATCAGTCACCAGACTATTCCAACAGAAGGTGAACCCTTTGCAGAGGAATAAGCACTCCCCAAGGCAAATATCTGCATAATTAAAGATCTTTTCCAAACTTCCTGGAAATGAAACCAACTTTAAGAGCCTACTATGGGTCCGCATTATGAAAAGCAAGGTACATATGCAACTTCGTTTAAAACTCAGACAAAACCATTTTGCAGGTTGAGGAAAAAGAAATGGGCCTATATGACTAGTAAATGCTAGAAGCAGGATGTGAAATTTTAAGTAACTTACTCACCTTTGAAGTACATTCAAGTAACCTGCTTCCATGATAAATTAGTCTGCTCGGGCTGTCATAACAAAATACCACAGGCTGGGAGGCTTAAACAACAGAAAGTTTTTTCTCACAGTTCTGAAGGCTGGAAGTCTAACATCAAGATGTCAGTCAACCTGGTTCCTGGTGAGAGCCCTCTTCCTGCCTTGCAGGTGGAAGTCACAGCCGTCTAGCTGTGTCCTCACATGGCAGAGAGAAGGCTCCAGGGTCTTGTTCTCTTCTTTAAGGCCACTAGCCCTATTGGATTAGAGCCCCACCCGTATGACCTCAAGTAACTTCTATCTATCACCTCCTCACAAGCCCTGTCTCCAAGTATAGTCACACAGGGGGACGGGGCTTCAAACATAAGGATTTGGGGAGACACAAATAGTCAGTCCACATGTAACACGTGGCTAGAAAATGGTAAGAGCAGGACTTGAATAGAGGCCTCAAACACCCACGATCCGTCTACTTCTCCTGCTGTCCCTCTTGGGGTGAGAGATGTAGAAGTTTAAGCTTCAAATAGCTAGAACATCATTAGTGTATCAAGACAGCGGGACTTCTTGATCAAGTCTCTAGCCTGCTAACAACACAAAGAAGTAACTCATTCATCTCACTGCCCTCACGTCACACTCCTTAGTCTTTCAATTTCTTCTTTACCTTGTTCACAGGCTCTTTATAAATGAAACTGATTAAACATTTTCACAACTATACTACAAATCCACCCTGTCAAGCATTTCGCCCCAGGGAACAAAGTTTAGTAAAAACCTTTGACTGAAACACAGGGTAACAACAACGGGCATTTAGCCTTTGAAACTGAAGTATAAACAAGCAGATAATTCATTATGTTGAACATAGTCAAAGGACTAATTTATTAGTGCCAGAAAACAGGTATTCGATGGTGTGATTTATACAGCTTTTCTAGTTTGGCATCATTCTCTTTCAAGTTAGACATTACTCATGAGGTTGGAAATAAAAATCCTCTCCTTTAAGCAGAAATTCACATTAACTGAGTTTGAGCAAATAAGAGTTATAACTTGTATTAATAAGTAGCTCTTAAAAGACTTCAAGTTATCTTGAAACCAAATAAAACCTCAAAATACATTCTAATTACTAAATTAAAACTCCTAAACTTCTTTTTAATAAATCTTTAGAGGAGAGATTAGAGACTTCAGAACATTTATCTTTCACTACCTTTAGAAGATTACTCTAAGAATTAACAAATATTGGTTTTTATGTGCCAGAGAACTTTATGAGAAAGTTATTTTAAAATAAATATTTATCTTATCCCACAATATGAAAAATGGAGTTTCTCAGGTGGCTAAAGCATTTACTAGGGAAGGTTATGTTTCCTGGCCTTTTTCTAACTGTTGTCATTGTTGAATTCATTGCAGTGATTACATGTAGTATCAATTATAGTAAGTATGCACACATTCTGCCTATACATGTAAATTCATATCTATATATACATGCCTAGGTGTGCACCCACATACCTATATATATATATATATACACGCACATAGCCACTGGGACCTGAGAAGAATATGGATCCCTGTTTTTAGTTTTTCACTTTTTTAAAGGCTATCTGTACCATAAAGTAAAAATTAATGATGACAAGCACACAACCACACGTGACACAATGAATGAAAGGGTCAACTCATAATTTAAAATACTTAGCAGATGGGAGAAATTGTGCCCCCACCCCACCCCTATTCCCAGCAAATCTTTTCCTGACAAGTTAGCATGAGCTATACAAGGAGAGAGATTCACTTCGTGTGTCGACTTATGACAAGGTTGAACACACATATAAGCAACCTTTCAGGACAAAGAGTAGACATGGCTTCAACAGGAAAAAACAATCCATCACATCATCCATTTGCACTGAAAACAGCTTGCCAGCTGATGCCTCGAACAGGTATGGAAGGAGACTGTTCTGGGAACAAGTGTAAGAATGAAATCAACTTGCAGCCTGAGCTTCAGAGACAAAAATTCCTCTTGTCTGATCAATCCACATACCTCGAAAGGGATTAAATCTCTAAAATGGAAAAATCGCCATGGATTATCGTCCCTAAGCACAAGTATGTTTACCTCATATTCTACATCATAATGAATACATCAGTATCTAAGATAAACATGGACATCTTCTAGGGTTGATGAAATACATTTTCATTCATTAACACACTCGATCCTAGAAACATCCCTGTGGGCTGAGGTTAGGTATATATTGTCATTTCCATTTTCCCAACAAGGAAACCCAGGGTCATGTGGTTAATAAGTAATTTGCTTGGGTTACAAGTGCCTTTTTTTTTTTTAAGTTAAAGGTAGGAAATACAGGTGATAAGCTTATATTCAAGATTTCTGAGGTTACTGAGAATTCTGTAATCTAGCACGAGTGAACAATATCAACAGACCATAAAAATATAATCCAGTGAAGTAACTGGAGGAACTAGGGGGAAAAATAACAATTAATCTGCAACAATGTACCTTGTCTTTGTCAAAAATAATACCAAAAAACTGCTAACAGAGGTCTGGTTACCCAGGTTAATGGATCTCACCCGGACTTGGAGCCTTAGTATTCCTCATCTATAACACAGGGATAATAATAATACCTATTTTATAGGTTAGTTGTGGCGAATAAATTAGATATATGTGTAAAGCAGTTGTAACATTGCTGGCACATAAAATGCTCATTAACTGTTATTTTTATTATTGTCATCACATATAATATATCATAAAATACTGTTTTCTTAATAGCACACGGCAGAGAGGATTATTCACTTTGGGTAAGAAGTCCTGCACAAACCAAATGCATCTTTTCAACCTGTAAAAATCCTATTAATTCAAATATGCCCACTTAGATCTCACTCCAGGCAGCTGCCAATTAACCACACAAATCAGTCCTCTCTCCCACCTAGGTATTTGCTCTCAGGCAGACACAGCAGGAAGCCACAAGGAAGCTGAAGGAGGGCAAGAACCTCAAGAACCTTCCACAACCAAGCACAGGAAGAAGAGAGCAAAATCTCTGATAATTGCCTCTTTGCTCCCTAGGGAAAGCCAGTCACATCCCAGCTAATGATCCCACTCCTAAACAGGAAAGAATGAAAAAGAGGAGGAGAGGAAGCTTCATTAAAAGTCACCGGAAAATGAATTAATCCTCTGCTGCCCCCCTCCCAAGCAGGTGTTCTCTATACAGCAGTATGAGGAGTTCTGCTGGTAACAAGACACATTTCTCCTTCCTCTGGACCCTGGGATTTTTCCATCTTCAAAGATTGAGTTCCCTTTGATTTCATATAACGACTAGCTTATAGATAAAGGTGTCATTTGTTTGCCATCACTTTTCTGGTTTTGGAAACAAACGATTCAAAGAATTTGAGACTTTAAGACAATCTAGTTCAGTTTCACAAATGGAAATGCTTTCAAGAGCCGGGAAAGTAACACAAATGGATGAAGTGGGCCCAGCAGAAACTGTGGTTTACTTTGTGGAATTTATGCCACTCAAAAATATACACTTAATTGTTGCCCAATCTTTCCCTTTTTTTCAAGAGAAACTGGACCTTTCTTTTGAAATGTTAACAACAAATTTAAAAAATAATTAAGCTCTATTCCCACATTCAGAGAAAATTCCCCTGTAGATTTTCGGTAGGGACCTCCAACCTAGTGCAGCTTCCAAAACAACAAACAACAGAATCACTGGGACGTTTAAAAATATGCATGCCTGGGGCGCCTGGGTGGCTCAGTCGGTTAAGCGTCAGACTTCAGCTCAGGTCACGATCTCGCGGTCCGTGAGTTCGAGCCCCGCGTCGGGCTCTGAGCTGATGGCTCAGAGCCTGGAGCCTGCTTCCAATTCTGTGTCTCCCTCTCTCTCTGCTCCTCCCCCATTCATGCTGTGTCTCTCTCTGTCTCAAAAATAAACGTTAAAAAAAAATTAAAAAAAAAATATGCATGCCTTCTCCTCCAACGGCAATTCTGATTTAAGTGGTCAAGGGTAAGTGTTCAGGTGATTGTAATGGACAACCAACGTAGAAAACCCCTACTCTGGTCTAACCTACGGATTCTACAGATGAGGAAACAATGGTCCAAAGATGAACACAACCCACAGTGAGCAAGAGAGCAAGAACAGGACCCCTCATTCCATTATGCTGTTAGCAAAACCCTAACACAAATGCTACTTTTTTGCCCATGAATGGGAGTTTGGGCTTCAATATACTTGTCTGTAAAACATTTCAAATGTTTCCCCAGCACAAGTGTCAGTTTTTGATGCTAGAGTTCTTCTTTCCCTAAATCCAGTGACTCTCAGGCCACATTTACTTGGACTATGAACTTCATGAAAGCAGAGGGCTTGTCAGTCCCTCCCTCACCTGTGAAGCAAGTCAGCGCCCCCATAAGTACTGAGTCAATGAATGATGTGATTAGGATTTTCCAAATTCTCTTCCCGTGCAACCTGGGAATCCAGTTTCATGAAAGCTCGAAAATTCATCCCATACAGAAAAGTGTCCATAAGCAGGTCCGAGTCAGGGGAAACAAACTGCCAAGTGTTGGCTTTAATCTAATGGGAAGATCACTTGGCTCACTTGATAGAAAGCCATGAACAGTAAGTAGAAGAACAGCAAGCTGTTCGCAGGAACCCATATCACTGGATTTGAAGCTTCCTTTCCCTGTGACAGCACAAAGGAACTGAAAACTCTCCTCATGTCACCCTCACCGCCACTGAGTTGGTGTATTTACTTCCCCTGGAGCTGAACCCTTGCCAATACCAATAGCCATACTTAACTATCCTGTCTGGTTTCCTGCCTGCCTGTGACAGAGAACTCTGTGTGGCATGCCCTCATCTGACTGCACGTGATGTGCTCTTCACACACTATGTCCTCAAAAATGGAATACAGCCTTGTGTTAGAGTTACATCGCAAAAGATTTGGTGACGAATACCAGGCTTCCTTTCATCTTACGAAGATGCTGGCAGAATCCTACTCATTGTGCAAGAGTAAGACAAGTTATTGCTCATTCGGTTTATTATTGAAAAATACACCTCCGCCCTACCTGTCAGTTAACACGATGTAAGCGTCTCACTCCTTCACATTGAGCTATCTTTCTAAAATAACAAATCTGATCATGTCACTTACCTACAGAAGATATTCTGGTACAGCTACCTACGGTGCCCCAGAAAAAGTCCAAGATCCCAGACATAGCTCATGAACTCTATCTCCTTTTCTAGCCTCATCTCCTTTCAGCTCCCTCAAATATCCTCCGGTTCAGCCACCTCAAACCTTATCTCTCCCTGACACACCACATTCTTTTATATTTCCATGCTTCTGGGTTGTCTCTTTAAAGAACACCTTTCCCCTTTTCTCAGCCTAATGGCCTCTTCTAGAACACTCAAGAATCACCTCAAATGGCAAATTTTCTGGGAAGCCTTCCATGACTCCTCCAGGAGTAATGAGTCCCTGCTCCCCATCTCTGCAGCCTCCCATTGGGCTCGCTGTGAGTGTGGCAGTGGGATGCCTCAAGGCTGTGTCCCCCAAAGCCCAGGTCTGCGCTTTATCACACCCCTGGTGCCTGACTCATGCAGGCACTTGGTCTGGAACATGGGTTTACTGAGTTCACACTGATGCCCACTGCCCCACCTGTGTGGGTAAAGCAGACAAAGGTGGGTTTCCTGAGCAGTTCTGCCTTCTACGGCAACTATGGCTTCTATCCACAGTGAGCCTTGTTAGTATTTGTGGCTGTTTTGCTTTGGCATCAATTAGGAATCTCATAAATTGTTTGACCCCATTTTTAAGTCTGTCTTGTGAAAGAAAAAAAAATGCAACATCTCACTTATGTGTGCAACATGAAAAAGCCCAACTCATAGAAACAGAGAACAAATTGGTAGTTACCAGGGGCTGGAAGGTGGGTGAAATGAGGAGATCATCAAAGGGTATAAAATTTCCATCATAAGATGAATAAGTCCTAGAGACCTAATGTACAACATGGTGACATAGTTAACAAAACTGTATTACATACTTGAAATTTGCCAATAGAGTAGATCTTAAATGTTCTCACAACACACACACACACACACACACACACACAATACACACACAAAGGTAACTATATGAGGGGATGGATATATTAACTAACCTTCTAACCTTAATATAGTTATTATACATATGTGTATTATATGTATATGTGGTATATATATATATATCTCAGGGGACCTCAGTGCATGTCTTAAGCTTATACAATGTTGTTCATCAATTGCATCTCAATAAAAACCTTAAAATACATTAAAACAAATAAACAAAAATTTGCTCTCTTCTGTGAATCACGCTGAGCTTAAGTCAGACTCTCCTTACTCAGCATTGCGTATGACATATGAGCAAATGTTGAACTGAAGTACATTTTTCAAATCAGAAGACAGATACCATAGGCAGTCTCTATTGATATTTATCCAAGTCTCTTTTGCTGTGATTTAAATCAGGAAACATCAGGAACATTTTTACAAAACTCACCACCAGAGATTGGAGGAAACAGAAAAGCACACTCATGCCCAGTTTATAAATTAAAAAAAAACATTTTTTTTAATCACAGGGATTGCTGGACTACCGAATTTCTTCCCCAGCAGAACACGCTCAGACTGCTCTTTTAGTACATAAAGTTGGCTATGGGTGCTCTCAGAGTGGGGTATTTTCTGGAGACATCACCACCAATACATTAGAGTTTGATGGTAACACAATTCCACCGATGAATCTGACTCATGACTGATTCATTTTTCTCTTTCCTGGGCTTTAAAAGATACCATAGTTTCCTCCCATGTGCCTCAGCAATAATGCTGCCTTTCAAGGCTTGTATCATCAGACCAAGCCTCCTTTAGCCTGAAAGCACCCAACAAACTTTATCAAATAGAGAATAAATCCATCAATTGCTGATTAGTGAATGCCCACTGTGGGCCCACTGCCTAGCATATCACTAAAGTACTGTGGAGGATGCACAAAAAAGTCAACAACAAAAAAATCTTTCCTTGGATGAAACTGATAAATCATACGAGGCTTTACCCATCGGGTCCCTCACTTTAATTTTCTCAGCAAGAACACAGGAAGAGCACATCACGTGCAAGGTACTGCAAGGAGACAACTGGGGAGTCCGCAGACATCGATCCTGGCAGTGGACCACACAAGGTGAGCCAATGCCCACGACAAACTCACGAGTGAGTCTAAGCAAATGTGCCAATATTTACTTAGGAAAGAATAAAGGAGCTTGTAGCTGGAAAGATGGCAGGTGGGGCAGGGGAAGGATCAGAGCTGACAGTATGGAGCTGTGTTTTGTGGCGTTTGAGCTCAGCCTCAGGGTAGCAGAATGAGACACAGAGGGGCCAAGGCAGAGGGCACAACATGCACTGAAGCTGTTGGGCAGACACACACGAGATATTTTGAGGGCCAAGGAGTAGTTCAGTTTGAAGCTCAGCAGAAAATACAGATAGATAGGTAGGCTGGGGTAATATCACAGGGCTGTGAACACTAGGTTAGGAAATCTGAAAGTCAATCCATAAGCTGGAAGATGGTTTTTGAGAAAGTGAGTGGTCAGAACAGCATTTCAGATGCTTTGGCGTCAGTGAGAGAGAATTAAAGGAGGATAAATCAGGACTGCCGTGGCTGTTTATTCTGCTCCAATCCAGGTATGCGAGCTGAAAACAACAGGGAACCTTCTGGTTAATGTTTACAGCCACTGCCAAATTGAAATCTATTAACTGCTGTGGTGTCTTGTTTCACAAAGCTTTGGCTTCAAACACAAGTGTGTGAAGTCACTTGTCACTGGCACTGAGCACTGTGTGTGCTCTGTGCACAGAGCTACCAGAAGTGTTATAAGACAATGCCAAAAGACATATATAAAATACCCCAAAGAAGACCAAACTTGTATAATGTCTATATTCCACATAGCCCCTGACATATGTTAAGCACCCTACAAATAACACATTGGACTGAATTCAATCTTGTTGAATCCAGAGAAGATAGCATCATAACTTCCCTTGTGTGACGGTTAATTTTATGTGTTAACCTTCCTGGGCCACGGTGCCCAGATAGAAGCATCCCCCACTTTTCAAAAGTTCATGTTACACCACTTCACTTTTATGAAAGACCTACATTAGTACTTGTTCTCGCCAACGGACAGAAATCCAAAGAGGACTTTTGCTCTTAGGAAAACGGAAAAAGTGAAAATAGAGCTCAGCAAGCCATTATAGAGGCAGCACCCACCCCAAACAGTAAGAGTGGCACCACCCAGCTCCTTTGCTGGGAATTACACTCAGCATCTCAACATTAAACCACCACAGCTTTGAACTGTGTCTGTGGACATCTGTGCTTTATCTTGATTTATTTTGTGCATCTATTAGCAAGATACGTCCTAACGTATCACAAAAGCCTAAGAGAGATTATTTTGGGGATCTGGGAACACTCAGAAAGTTTTCCATATAAATTAATATAACTGCTTCTTTGCTTTATGCCATTTTAGTTTACAAAAGTGTTCACAGGAATGCTCCACTTTCAGATATTGGGGGAAACCTATATGTGGTCAAACATAATTATGTTTCTGTGAGGTGATTTTGGATAAGATTAACATTTAAATCAGTAGACCCTAAGGAAAGCAGATTACTCTCCATAATGTGGTGGGCCTTATCTCATCAGTTGATGGCCTGAATAGAAGAAAAGACTCACCTGCTCTGAACAAGAGGGAATTTTGCAACAGACAGCCTTGAGACCTGAACTGCAGCATTGGTTCTTCTCTGGGTCTTCAGCCTGCCTGCCCACCCTGCAAATTTTGGACTTGCTAGCTTCTATAATTTCTGTGAGCTAAGTCTTTAAAATAAATCTCTTTCTATACACACACACAAACACACACACATCCTATTGGTTCTGTTTCTCTGGAGAACCCTGACCAATATACTAGTAAAACATGCTAATATTTTCACAATGTGCTCTATGTCTACTTGAATCTTTTTATGATGGTCTTCTCTAGAAAATGTCCTTGATCTACACAGTGGACTTCTATTTAACATGGAAAGAACAGAGATAAGTTTCCTTAACTGAAAGAGCTGGCAGTGATGACCCTTGTCACTGAATTCCAGATAAAACCTTAACAAACCTCATATGTGATTTCAATGAATAGAATTTTGCCACTATTCCAAGATGAGTGGACTGTAATACAGCCACCAAGTCCAAGGATCTGGGCTGAGGGCTGACCATGCCCCATATAGGGACCTGAGCCACACACACAGACCTCTGCAGCCAGTCTGATACCATCCCATGACAAGTGAGCCAAGCATTGTCCCTCCAAAGAGACTGTATAGTCACCATGCTTCTAATTCCAGTTTCCATTAGTCAAATACCTAAGCATCTAGCCCCCAGGTAAGTCATCCTGAATTACACCATTTTCCTCATAATAATCTTTAATTCTTTGCCTTGGACATCTAATAGCAGAGAGAATAAAAAGAAGGCAAGGCTTATGACTTCAATTTGTAAAGAAGGAAATGTGTGGTTTCTGTCTTTTTATTTTTTATTACTATTTTTTTTTATTTGAGAGAGAGAGAGAGAGTGCACGTATGTGCACACAAGTGGGGGAGAGGCAGAGAAAGAGAGAAAGAGAATTCCAAGCAGGTTCCAAACTGTCAGTGCTGAGCCCGACATGGGTCTCGATCCCACAACACTGGGATCATGACCTGAGCCGAAATCAAGAGTCGAAAGCTTAACCAATTGAGCCACCCAGGCACACCTATTTTATTTTAAAGGCACAATTCTTTGCTTTCTCTTTTTGTCTCTTCAACTTGATTTCACACTACTAGTATCTTTTGCCATCATGGGCTTAATGACAATGACATTGGCATTATATTCCTTTTTTAAAAAGCACTGGACTTGCCTGAGGACCTTTAAATAATTGATAGGCCCCGCCCCTGAGATTTGGATTTAATTGGTGTGGTATGCACCAACCTGTTCTCATCACTGACTTCTGTTCTCCCATCACCTTTAATCAGCTTCTCTGACTACAACCTTCACACAGACCTCTACTCCCTCCCTCTCCTGTCTACTTTATGCTTAACCAGCTTTGGCTTTGACTTTGACTCTTGGTTTGTCATTTCCATGGCTCCCATGCTGCTGTCATCTTTCCATCATACCTCTCAGACAAAGCCCTAGGTCTAGATGATTCCACTTTCTCTGTACCTGGTGAACTGTGGAACACCTCCAGAAAGGGTCACATAGTTTGTAATACTTTTAATAGTGGCACTACCATGAATTTGTGATCATCAACCCCAGTCCGGCCTTCAAGTAATGACTAGCAATCCTACTAAGCTTTACTAATTTATTCCCTTTTATGTTCTAGCTTTCTCTCTCCTCCTCAAACACCTGAAATTATCTCCTTTCTTTTCCAGTATGCCACCTCCTTCCTGTTTCACACTGACCTTCCAAAGCAGATAGAGGCCATAGAACACATAGAGCCCACGGAACAGAAATGTCTTTAACTTTCAGCTACCACACCTCAACATCTGCACACATTCCTCTTCCTTCCCTCCCTGGACAGAAGGGCTAGCACCCTTTCTCCTCTCCAGTTACTCCCAAGTGCTCTGGATCTAACCACTCCTATCTTCTCAGGAACCTGACGTGATTAGGGTTCCACCCAACTGGCCTTCCCTATCAACGTTTAAACATACTCAAATCACCCACCTTTATCAAACCCTCCCATAACTGTTTCCTTCTCCAGCTAAAGCTCTATCCTTTTGATTCTCTTGACAGTCAAATGTCTTGAGTTACCTTTATCCATTGTCTCCTTCCCTTTCCACCCACTCACCAAGACACTTCATTCTGGCCTCTGCCCCCATCACTGCACCCATGTACCTCTCCTTAAAGTCCTATAACATCCACTTTACTAATCTAAAGGACATATGCAGGACTTTCACTTTTCCCTTTATCAGCATTTAAACTGTTTTCTGTCCTTGGCCTCTGAGAGCCAGGTAATCTCCTTAAAATGCAGACCTGATGGTGTCACCCCCCCCCCCACCCCATGCTTCAAAACCTTCTATGGTTTTCTATTGCTTTTACAATAAATAAAGACTATAACACAGTCTGCAACATCATGTACGATATAGTCCCTTCTTTGGCCCCTTCTTACATCATACTCCTTCCCTGCTCTGAACTCTGGGCACCCTGACTGTTTTCAGTTCTCGAAAGTACCAGGTATCTTCTTGACTCCTGTTCCCTTTGCCCGGATTGCTCTTCTGTCTTCCTCCTACTTCTACTCCTTTAGATTTTAAATATTTTCTTTTGAAAGCCTTCCTCAACCACCAAGCCCCAAACAGATCAAATCCCCTTATACTTTTACTTCATATTACTTACAACAGGTTTTTTAAAAATGTTTATTTATTTATTTTGAGGGAGAGAGCGAGCACAAGTGAGGAAGGGGAAGAGAGAAAGAATCCCAAACAGGCTTCACGCTCAGCACAGACCCTGACACAAGGCTCGATCCCATGACCATGAGATCATGACTTGAGCCAAAATCAAGAGTCAGACACTTAACCAGCTGAACCACCCAGGTGCCCCACACCAGTTTTTAATTTTTTAATTATACTTGTTTAATGTTTTTCTCCATCTTAGACCATGAACTCTAATAGAAAAGAGACTATTTCTTGGGGCGCCTGGGTGGCTTGGTCGGTTAAGCGTCCGACTTCGGCTCAGGTCATGATCTCGCGTCTGTGAGTTCGAGCCCCGTGTTGGGCTCTGTGCTGACAGCTCAGAGCCTGGAGCCTGTTTCAGATTCTGTGTCTCCCTCTCTCTCTGCCCCTCCCCTGTTCATGCTCTGTCTCTCTCTGTCTCAAAAATAAACGTTAAAAAAAAAATTAAAAAAAAAAAAGAAAAGAGACTATTTCTGGGTTGCTTATTAAAGTATTCTAGCACCTAATCCACTATTCTGGACAAAGTGTAGATTAAATTAGTGAGTTTGTGAGAAGGTGAGCATATGAATGAATGTGTACTGGATTTTTACACTCAGGCTATCAGTATTCCTCTTTATCTCCCTCTGCAGCACAAACCCATGAATCAAGGTCAAGTATATACTATTAAGTCCAGTTGAATATAAAAAATGGTTTTGAGAATTCACGGTGCAAGCTGCATGGAGGAAAACACATTGAAAGGGAAAGACTAGGAGAGTCTGATCTATGTTTTCCAGCTTAGGCAAGGAAAAGGTAGCAGCTCTACCTTACTTTCATTCTGATTACCAAACAAGAACTAGCCGTATCTATTTCATGATGAATTCCTTAACTCACTTAAATTGCTTTGTAAATATACAAGAAAAAAATCACTTTCACGTAATTTTTAAAGGCAAATCAAGTAGGATCTTTTGTAAGGACTTATAAAGCTTCAAGTTCAGGGGGCACCTGGGTGGCTCAGTTGGTTAAGCGTCTGACTTTGGCCCAGGTCATGATCTTGCATAAGTTTGAGCCCCACATTGGGCTCGCTACTATGAGCACAGAGCCTGCTTTGGATTCTCTGTCCTCCTCTCTCTGCCCCTCCCCTGCTCGTGCTCTGTCTCTCAAAAATAAACATAAAAAAACCCCTCCAAATTCAGAACCTATGCATGTACTAAAACCAACACCAATGCACCTCCTTCCAGCTTTCAGAGTCCATCTTTAAATAAGTTTATAGTACTATATCCCAAAGTCTTATACGAATTCTTAATCTCAAGCTAAAAGATATTAATCAAAGTCCAAGTCATTTATTAAACTGCAAGTGGCCATAAAGCAGAATTCATGCAATTTGTCAGGCAGAGCAAATCAAGAAACTGCTTGACCTATGAGCTTTTAGGACCCTCTTTGAAAAGCTGGGTAAAATCACCAGGGAAGAGGTTAAAATTCAACTTTGCTTTATGTCCCTCTTTAAATCACGTAAAGTGCAAGCATGCTCCTGACAACTTAAGATTATGAGTGATAACTTATCAAACAGAACACTTCCTGAGTTTTCCCATGAGGATTTTTTGAAAGTTCAAAATGCTATCTTCAGCAATGTGGTTATTATTAATATCCTTCCTCTTTAAATCACGGATTTTTAAAGCAGTTGTCATTTTGATTACAAAATCCCAAATCCCAGAGAAATCATCGTAACTATTATGTTAATTGGGTATTAATATTCTACTAGTTATATTGAGTAGCATGTTTTTTCTGGAAAACTCCTCCTTGCTGTGTCAGTATTTCAAAATGTAAGATTCAATGAAATTAAGACAATTTCTTTTTTTAAAAAAATAAGGCAATGTTAGGCTGCCTTAGTTATTTTATTGCCACATAACAAATTAACCCAAAGCTTAGCAACTTAAAACAACAAACATTTATGATCTTGTAGTCTCAGGGCGGGGTCCTGGATGAGGTTTGGCTAGGTTGTTCTGCCTCAAAGACATTCATGAGGTTGCAGTCAAGCTGTTGAGGGGAGGGGGCTCCAGTCATTCTGTAGCTGGACTGGGTCTGAAGGCACTACCTCCAAGGTCATTCCCATGGTGGTGGTCATCAAGATGCTTCAGTTTCATACTGGCTATCGGACTGGGGGTCTGAGCTCTTCAGTCCCCATGGTTATGGGACTCTCTTACTGCCCTTCCATCTGGATGTACCCATAGGGCGGCTCAAGACATGGCAACAGGTTTCCCCCAGAGAGAATGATCCAAAAGACAGAGCAACTAAGACAGAAGCCACAATGCCTTTGAATGATCCAGTCTCTAAAGCTGCACATCTTCACTTCCATTCTATTTGTTAGAAATTAGTCATTGAGTCTAGCCCACATTCAAGGAGAGGAAACCTGGACTCCACCTCTAGAAATATCAAAAATGTGTGAACATTGTATTAAAACCATCACATAGTGGTGGCTAAAATGGTTGGAAGCATGGGAGTTAGAGTCAGAATTAGGAAGATCTGTTTGATTCTTGATTGTGCCACTTGTCAATGGTGAGTCCTTGCACAAATTACTTAACCTCCTAATGCCACAGTTCCACTAAATGTAGAATTCAGTGGATCATGGGGGTTTTGCATGGGATTAAACAATACAACATGAAAAAGAACTTTATAGAGCCCTGGGTCATAGTAACCACTTCCTTAATGCTGCCCACACAACAGTAACTGGTGAAGCCAACTGTTGTGTGCCCACTAAGTAGAGATTATGCAGTCCTTTACCCTATAGGAGCTTAGAGTTGAGGAGTTGGAAAGTAAATCTGAATGTGGACATAGAAAAGCTAATGTGATTTTTCATCTAGAAACCAAGGGACTGCCTACCAAGAGATAGAAAAGCAGTCTGTTCCGCATAAGGAACTCTACAATGGGATTTTAAAACCTTTTTGTTTGCTTGCTTTTTTTATTTTATTTTTTAAAAATTTTTTTTTTCAACGTTTTTTTTTTTTATTTATTTTTGGGACAGAGAGAGACAGAGCATGAACGGGGGAGGGGCAGAGAGAGAGGGAGACACAGAATCAGAAACAGGCTCCAGGCTCCGAGCCATCAGCCCAGAGCCTGACGCGGGGCTCGAACTCACGGACCGCGAGATCGTGACCTGGCTGAAGTCGGACGCTTAACCGACTGCGCCACCCAGGCGCCCCTTGCTTGCTTTTTTTAAAGAGAGAGGCAGTTTCTTCAACTTAGAATTTCTCAGACGTGCTATGTGTAAAACAGATGGGCACACGGCCTCTTGCTCGGTTTGGAGGCCTGCAATGCAGCCAGCCTGGCCCTCTCTTCTGGAGCCCCCAGGGCCCCTAAGGGAGCTTGCTACAGCACAGTTTGCAAATCTGCGCAAACAGATTTTGCCAGTAACTGCCCATACAAAGGATCGAAGGTCATGGTTTAAAACCACGCCAATTTAAAGTAGCCATTTAAGTAAAGAAAAGTTTTAAGCATAGGTTCTTAAAGGTAATGGTTTTTCTCCTTTAAAAATGTCTAATGCTCTAAACATTAGAGTCTGAAGCGATTACCTTTCAGTCAACCCCTGTTTATTCCTTCTTCAAAAAAAAAAAAAGTCCATTTTCACATGATTGTCCCTTTGTATCTTCTTGGAAGTTAGATTTCATAGTGAGCCAATAATTTGTGTTTTACATAGATTGTGTTATTAGATCCTAACTCTAGGCTTCCAAAACTTGTAATCAAAGTAAAAATAAATAAAAAACCTTAAAGCCTATTCTTTTCTGAATTTAGAATTAGAGGTTAGAGGAATCTCAGCATTGGTTAGTCTAGATATTCATGTTGTTTATTTTCCCAGAGTCAAAGCCCAAATAATTTATAGGAATTTTTCCTTCTGAATTTCATGTCCTGCACTCTAAAGCAACCAAGGCAAATTTTCGGTTGGGCCACTGCAAGTATAAAGATTAATCAAAGATTTCATTGAATGCTTCATATCCCTGAGGTAACACTTAAAAAAAACTATGAAAAGACTGAAAAATGGAGGTCAGCAACCCAAACTCAAATGCATTATAAAACAGTAAAATATTTTAATTATTACACAACATCAATGCCCTGCTCTTTAGAGATGCTTGCTCCTAAGACTGTTATTAGCCCTGTATCAAAACTTTATCATTGATGTATGGGTGTCTTTCTGAAGAGCCCATACGTATGTGGTCAATGTATGTGTATACCAAGATGACAGGTTTTACAAATGTTAGGTGGGCTTTGAAAAAATTCACAGATTTCAGGTTGGCGCTTAACCCAGCTCACTTAGAAATATACCATGCATCCACATCCATTGCAGTTTAGTAATACAGACTTGTTAAAGAGCACATGCCTAGCAAAAAGTCACCACAATGAGGTGTTGGGCAAGCAGAGAAAAATGGGGATAAGTGAGTATAGTAGTAAGAGTGTAGGAGCCAAGGCAAGAGATGTTTTTCATCTCAGTGGTGTCATTTACCATTTCTGAAGAGCCCTGAGCAAGTAAGCTTAACAGTCTCAAGGCTATGCGACTCACAGCAGAATTAAGTGCAACACGCACATACAATGCTAGGCACATTGGAAGGACTCAGTCATGTCTGATTTAGGGGGTCCTGCTTCATATTTGATGATCAGGACACATGTGCAGAATCAAATTTCTTCCAAGTCGTCACACTGTTATGAGTACTTCCTAGCTAACTGATGGAGGCTCAGTTACACATATGTCTATTGAGTAGACTTTTGCTCTTATTGTTGTTTTGATGTATTTTTGTTTTCAAAACATAGCCTTGTCTCACAATGATGCTGGATGTCAACATCATTGTATTTTCACTCAGAGAACGTAACCACCTAGTTACAAAGACTAGTCAATCACGAGAAGGCTCAGATAAAACAGTGTATGCACAGTATTTAAAAATTGTAAAATTGCAATGTGATATTATAAATTGAATCCTACAATACAAAAAGGCCATTAGCTGAAACAGAGAAAGTACAAATAAAGTCTGGAGTTTAGTTAATAGCATTGTACTAATATTTGTTTCTTAGTTTTGATAACTAGACCATGATTATGGATGTCAACATGAGGGAAAACTGGACAAGGAATATATAGGAACTCTAATATTTTTCTTCACAGGTTTCTGTTAATCTGAAACTAGTCCAAACAAGAAGTGTACTTAAAAAAATACATGGTCTTATTAGGGACAAGTTGCCTATCCCTTCCCCAGCCAGATCCCCTCACCTCTACTACTTCCCACTGCCTAATTCCTAACTGCCGGCACCTGCATTTCTTCTCCTAAGGGTTCGCTTTTGCATCCGGAGACTGCTTTGTCCTCCCCAGAATCACTGATCAGGAACTAAGCCTGATGAAAGCTGGCTGGGGAATATTCAAACCTTTCACTGAGAGGGACTCTGACATGTGTATTTTGCCTGGGCTCCCAAAATCTCTCTGGGAAGATCAAAAACTCCAGGGGCTGAAGGTATCTTGCTTCTTAATGCACCCTCTATTGGCTCCTTTCCCTTCCTTATTTCACTTTTCTAAATAAACTTTTACCTGAATCTTTATCTCATCGTCTGCTTCTGGGAGAAATCCAAACCAAGACATTATTCCTAACTGTATTTGCTGATAAAGTAAAGTGGCTACTACATGTATCAGTTCAAGGTAATTTACAGGGAGGTATTCTAGCTGTCCTGGATTATTTTTGGTCCCTGGAAGGCGCTCCTCACTCCATACCATGAGGAAAATCACCAAATTATAAACATGCTAGGAACTGGCACATGAAAGCTATACATTTTTGGATGTGTGAAAGAGATTTAAATATCTGGAAGAATGCTAACAAAAACTTCTCTTAACTACGAAAAGGCATTCATTTATTTATTCAACAAAAACTTCCTGAGGATTTTCTATAGGATATAAAGTGAACAAGACAAAAAAAGTTCCTACTATTAAGGAGTTTACATTTTTGTCAGTGGAAATGGACAAACAACAGGAAATCTAATAAACAAGATAGTATCAATAGTGATAAGTAATGTCAACACTAAACAAGGGCATATGATAGAATGACCTAGCTGGGGGAAGGTTACTCTATTAGATTGGGGTCAACGAGGTCCTGTCCTTTCTGAAAAGGTGACATTTGAGCTGGGGCCTGAATGACAAGAGAAAACCATTGTGAAGATAGATACACACACATACACACACACACACTGATTTTACTTTGTTGAAATGACCCCTTAACATATCACAAAATCAGGCCTGAAGAGTATAATGTCCCCTCCAAGTATATCTCTCTATCCCCATAAAATATAGACGGTGTGGTTACTAAAAAATAGGAGACTTACTTGTTAGACATGCATGTTAAAGTATTTACATGCACAAATGAAAAAACACAAGATGTCTGGGGATTGCTTTAAAATAGTCAGGACCACGGTGGAAAGATGAAACAAGATGAGCAAAATACTGATGACTCTGGAACCTGAGGAATGGGTACCTGAGGCTCAAAATACTATTCTCTTTATTTTGTACATACTTAAAATTTCCCATAATCACAAGTTTTTAAAACTAAAGCATATATTTGGGAAAGATGGAGAATTCCAAAGGTTATAGGAATCCCACTTCCCCAAATTTTCATCAGCAAATTAGGAGTTCAAGCCAATAGAATCATAAAGGTGTAAGGAAAACTTTTGACTTTGAAATGAGCAAGGAGATTACTGGATATCCTTTCAATGGAATGCTGAGGCCCCCAGGGATTAGCTGATCCTATGGAGATCAGAGCCTTTGTCTTTGACTATGCTGTTTTTCAGCTCTGAGGAGACAGAAGTTAACCTGTAGAAATCAGTCATAAAAATAATTTTTGTCCATACAGTGCAAGTCAGCTGTGTCCAGCGGAATGTAATTGATTACCGTCCTGTGGATAGATTGGATTTTGCAAATTCTCTTCAACATTCCTTTATATACATTTGTGGTTCTTTGAGTTCTCCTCTAAAATGGCTACACAATTATCTTTTTAAATTACTTCATTAATTGATATCTGTATCATTTTCCATCTGTTCACTTTATATCTGTATCATTTTACCCTTTTAGAGAATTATCTTTTAACAAAGAAAAACAATTTTAAAGTGTTCCAATAATGGGAAAGTGTGTACCTATGTGTCAAAGTCTGCATATTTCCTCAAAGTCAAGGACTGAAACACTCAGGCTTTTGTGTGCATTCCTCCAGGCTCTTGTATCTTTCAGTGGACCACCATAGGCTGTTCTTTACCCAGAAAGGCCTTTTACCACAACACTACCACCCCAACTGGCCAACTTTCAATTGTCCCTGAACTTACAGGGGACCTTGCCGAGGAGGGTCTCCCAACACTGGTAGAGATCTCTCTGACAAACATATACATCCAGGAATAACTTTTAATATTGATTTTTAAAACCCAAATTTTATAAGCCACCAATAATCATCTGGATATAGGTTTTGTTTCTGTTGTACAGTAATAGTCTAGGCACACTGACAGTGAAGTCATGAGCAACTAACCTCTTGCCAGTAGTACTCTTCTGAAGGAGAGACGTTTCAATAGTTTAAACAAAAGAAACACTTCAAGAACTCATTAAAGCCCTAAATTTGGTGGAATGGGGAAAGGCGGAGGAAGCAAAAAAAAAAAAAAAGCAGATACCAAGTGATCTTTATGGGTGAAGGTAGGAAGTCTCCTCTCTCCAAGTCTCTCAAAAGAGTGCTGCAGGGAATCTTCTCTTTCTGCAGTGTCCAATATGAGTCGGGCATTGTTTTGACTCCTATAAACTACAACAGCTTCGTAAAGTAAGAATCACTATCCCCACTTTGCAGATAAAGCCGAGAGAGTTTAATGAACTTGCTGCGAGTTGCAAAGGTAGTAAATGGCAAAGCTGGATTCAGATCTCATCAGACAAGCCAGATTTATGGGATTCCAAAGCCTACTCCATGACCTTTCCAGAATTCCAACCTACCTTCAGGCCTTCACAGTGGTTGGCCCCTCAGAGGGCATCTGTCAGCCCTTCTTCTTTACAGTGAAAAGAACTGCTGGTCAGGTGTCATTTGCCTCAGTTCACAACCCCCCCACTCAGGTGGTTAACACAGCTTAACTATCACCCTCACATATGAATGACAGAGGTAAACAACACCCTATTCCATGGGTAAAGTCCACGTTTATGGGTGGGAATGCGGTATAGCAGAAAAAACCCTTGAAAGAATGCTAGAAGAACTGGGTTATAAACCTGTCACTATCACAGTGGAGTTTTAATCCTAGAGAAGTCTTGTCACTTCTCAGGGACTCCCACTTCCTCACCTATAAATAAAGTGAGGATGTTGCACTCAGTTTTCAACAGCGGTCTACTGGCATTTGAGGACATATAATTCTTGCCGGGGTATAAGGCTACCCCAGGGATTACAGAAATTTAGTGTCCTGACTCTGGGCACTAAAAAAAGCCTATAACTCTTTTTTAAGTTTTTATTTAAATTTCAGTTAACATACAGTGTAATATTAGTTTCAGATGTACAATGTAGTGTTTCACCACTTCCACAAAACACCTGGTGCACAAGTGCCCTCTTTAATCCCCATCACCTATTTAGCCCATTCCCCCTGCCCGCCTCCCCTCTGGTGACCATCAGTTTGTTCATAGTTAAGAGTCGGTTTCTTGGTTTGTCTCGCTCTCTTTTTCTCTCTCTCTATATATATCATAGTTTAAGTACTAATTCAGAAGCCACTTTGCCCATAAGTGCTTGCCCCAAATACTTCAGGCCAAACAGATCTCCTTTCTCTCAAAATAAATATAGCATTTATACCCTGTAACACAATTTTTCATTAAATTGTATAATTGTCTACTGCTCCTTAATCCCACAACAGACATTATTAGTGTTGCCTTCCTAGCTTGAATGATAGGCCCCAGAGTCAAGGGTCATGTCTTATACTACTTTTATATTCCCCAGAGTGTCTAGCACATTCCTGGGAACACAGTAATGGCTCAATAAATATATGTCCTGTCTTTGATTTTTCAGTGATCCCAAAAATACCACTAGCTTGGCCAAACTTACATCCTGCAGGCTAATAAAAAATTTTATTTATTCAGCATCTTTTTCCCAAGTAGTTTTCAAAGTATTTTTCAGATGACATTCCTAATTCTCACATACCCTACATGTACTATAAGGAATAAATAAAAGCAATGAAGTTTCAGGACAAAAGCAAAGAGAATTAAAATTTCATGCTCTTTGATGAGAGGCATTCTGAGAACTGGCAAACTGTGTATGTCTCCCAAGTCCTATTGATTCGCACAGAAAAACTCCAACACATCTCCATCTTGCTTCAAATATTAAAAACGTCTCGACATTGCCAAGGCCCTGAACAGGATCTGCCTGGGAAAGCTGGTCATCAAGTATGGGTGTTATCATTAACCTAAACAGAATAATACCAAATTTGCATTATGAGCTTAGATTCTAGTCATCACCTGACCTGTTCAATATCCCTTTGCCCCCAGCTCTCCACATCCTTCTTATCAACACTTCAATTTCTCTGGTTTACTACAAACTAAGGTCATCAAAAAATATTTATTAAACAACTGTTCTATGACAAGCAGAGCACGGTTTTGCCAATGTCTCTAAAGGAAATAAGATGCTATGCTGACTGCAAATATGAAAGAAATCATTCGCCTTTATTCCTGCTCCTCTTTCTTCAATCTTTCTGACATGCTAGGTATCAACGTGCTATGTTTTCTTCATTCCTCATCATCTTGTACAGGGACTCTGGTGTCCTCCTCTACCCCTAGGGGAAGAAGCCATGCAGAGGCTCTGTCTTCAGTATTCTTTCCATAATTCATCATTCACATATGTTGTGCCAGACTGTTTTTCACTCTGCTTTGCCAAATTGGGGTTTTCCGGGATAACAATAACATAGCTTGAAGGTGTCTAAAGAAGCCACAGAGACGTTGAATTAGAATCATATGCCATCATCCTGACCAAGGACAAAGGCTGCTTAACCAATGGCAATCAGAATTGGAAGTCTGACTAAAGTTTGTCACCTGCCATCACCAAACTTGATGTGAGCTGTTTACTGCATCACTTAGCACCTTTTGTTTCAATAAGCATCCCGGGGGAGAGCTACAGATGTCTATCTTGTACTAGTTACACTCTACTTTTTTCTGACATGGCAACTCAAAGCAAAAAAAGATAGGTATGATATTTGTTATGATAAAGTACACTTTTTAAGCAAGAAAAAAATGAATTTTTCTTTTGACCAATGACTTTATGATATATCTAATATATTCTAAAGGAACAGAGAGGGATACCTCTTCAAAGTTTTTAAAAAATATATTTTCAATGTTTTATTTTATAAACAACTGAAGAAACAATCAAGGAGGAGTCACTATAGCAAATGTCTAGCAGAGCAGGCTGTCCACCACAGGTAATTACAGAAAAGAACCTATTCAACTTGCAAAACCTTTTGATGTTCTAATACTGAATAAGGGCTTTATCAGGGTATTCTCTATCATATGCCTCAAATCCCCATGAAATGAGCATCTTCACCAGGAAACACTTTTCACTCAGAAGCCCAGCCAGCTGGAGATAGATTTGTTTATGTTTACACAAATTCACAATCTAGGAAGTGTAATTCATTGGGATTATAACGATATTATTCTAAAGAAAACTGACTGAAGTCTTGTCAATACCAAAAGAAGCAAGGCCTAATCAAAGCAGTAAACACATCTGGAAGTTTTAAGGACTCTGTAGAAGAAATTATCTATGATTTTGAAATGGAGTATTTGAAGGTGGGTTTAGATGCTAATTAAAAAGACACAGCCCAACAATTTCTGACAAAATCACAGACTTCTTATAAATCATTATTAAGTAAAATTGGTACCTGACCTAAGGCTTCATTGCCTATATTAAAAGGCAGTGAGAGGCACCGAAGAAAGATGTTGAAACTAAACCATGACTGTTTCTGTCACTCTTCTTTTTCTTTCTTTTTAAAAAAATATATTGGTGACATTTTACTTTTTTAAGAGAGAGCATGAGTGGGTGAGGGGTAGGAAGGGAGAGGGAAATGCAGAGGGAGAGGGAGGGAGGGAGGGAGGGAGAGAAGGAGAGAGAGGGAGAGAGAGGCAAAGAGAGGGAGGGAGGGAGAGAGAGAGGGAGAGAGAGGGAGGGAGGGAGAGAGAGAGAGGGAGAGAGAGGGAGAGAGAGGGAGGGAGGGAGGGAGAGGGAGAGAGAGAGAGAGAGAGAGGGAGGGAGGGAGGGAGGGAGAGAGAGAGAGAGAGAGAGAGAAAGAGAGAGAGAGAATCTTAAGCAGGCTCCACGCTCAGCACAGAACCCCACTTAGGGCTTGATCCCATAACTGTGAGATCAGGACTTGAGTCGAAATCAAGAGTTGGACACTTAACCCACTGAGCCACCCAGGCACCCCATCATCCTTCTTTTGAGATTCTGGTACTCCTCATGGCAACAACAAACAAACAACAAAAGAACACAGTTTTCAGAAAGATTTTCTGCATCAGACCTTGGCGAGCTGCTATGGTTCCAGAAAGCATAGCGTGATTATATTTTTATCTGTTTCCCTTAATTGATTAAAAATATTAATGGTGAAGGAATAAAATAAGCAAACGCTATTTCTCGATGCTTATATTGAAAATTATTGGGGCACCTGGGTGGCTCCAGTCAGTTGAGCATCTGACTCTTGATTTCAGCTCAGGTCATGATCCCAGGGTCATGGGATCAAGCCCATGTTGGGCTCCACATTAAGCATGGAGCCTCCTTAGGATTCTCTCTCACCCTCCCTCTCCCCATGTTCCCTACTTGTGCTCTCTCTCTCTCTGAAAATAAAAAAAAATTTAATGAAAATTGTATCTTAAATAAGTGATATGAATTATAGCTCAATTATCCAAAGCATTCCACGTTAATTACACTAACACTCTTTCCACAGCTGCTGTGTTTACAAGCATTCAGCAAAGAACGGAAAAATATAAAAATGAATAAAATTTATTTCCTGTTTCGAGGAACCCTTACTAGCAAGGAAGACAGATAATGAAAAAGTAGACCACGAAACTGAAAGCGAATGAAATAGGTGTTCTTAAAGAGTTTCAAGCAAAGTCCCAAAGGAGCTGAGAGAAAAGAGAAATTCAGTAATCAAATGAATTTAAATCATAGCCCTGTAAAGAATCCTAATAAGGCATCTTGTTTATTCCTCATTTTTGTTGCTGTTGTCTGTTATTAATGTGTAAGAAATATGAAACCCAGGAAAGTTCAATAGTTTGCAAAAATCACATTGCCCATTTGAGGCACAGCTTGAAGGCACACAAGTTCCCTGACATCGAGTTTACTATTGTTTCATATTATGCCATCCTAAGCTGAGGGTTTCTTATACCAAAGTAGAACTTTGGGTTGGAAACTGCATGTCTAAGAACTTGTTGGGGATGTACTGCAATCTTTTGTTTGTTCATTTTTGCAGGAGGTTGGGGCTAAATAGGAGGTGGAGAGTTGTGAAATAAATTTTTGAGCTTTAAAAAAAATATGTACTTTATCATTGGTTATTTCCTCCCTTTATAGGAGAACAAAATAAAGCAAAGAAGAAAATGTAATATAGATGGAGATCATAATTCAAGGGGCTTAGTGAGCAGTCTCACTGCAAACACACACACACACACACACACACACACACACACACGAGGGGGAAGAGCATGAACAATTTTATTAAAGAGAACAAGACTGCATTGGCCCCTTGTTCTGACAAAAGGTCAATGCACAAAGTAGGAGCTTCTGATAGGCCCAGATGTCAGCCTATATCACAGGTTGGTTTTCTCTCTTTGCCAAGAAAAATGGTTATTTTGTTCACACTCAGACTTGCTGAGAAAAACATTGTCATCATCATCAACCATAAACATTTCTTGCAAGAGGACAGAAGATTCTCAGCTGAGGCAGATTCTCAGCTGGTAGCAGGGGAAACATAACTTCCTTGGGAAGCCCCAGACAGATACATAAAAGGGAAATCAATCATGTCAGGCAGGTGTCTAATGTGCAGTGCAATGCCATAAATGCTACAGAGGTTGTGTGGAAACACCTCAGCCCAGGATGGTAAGCATCGTAATTTTCACAGAGGAGAAGAGTGAGTCTCAGAGGAGCTAATCCGCACATTGGTGGTAAAGCTCAAATTCAAACTAGGGTCCAATGGGCCTCAAAGTACATGCCTTTGAACCACACCCTCTCCCCCTGTATATACCAGCTTTGCTTCCTTCCCCCAAGAAGGTTAGAACTCGGTAAGTGAAGACCATCAGAGCCTTTGTCTGACTTGGATCCAGACACACAGCAGGAGGGAGGAACCTTCCTTAGAACTGATGCAGTGATATACCTGCTTTGGACTTCTCTGCCACATCGCAAGCCATTTACCTCCAGGGGAAGAAGAAGTTGTTGACTCAGTCATGTCCTGTATGTACATCTTAAATCCCAGTTGCCGAAGGAAGCATTTCTGTCAGTTGTACTTTTACCTCATTTAGGGCCAGATGGCATACGGTCTGACTTGGACAGAATGAGCCATCAGTAAATGCCTGATTACTAGTACTGACTCATGCTTGTGGAAGCAGACACAATAAGGTCCAGGAAAATAATACCTCGTAGTCCCTACCTGTCCATGATATGCAACTTCAATTTGCTTGTCTCCAGAACATTCTATGTCTGGTTTTTTTTGGGGTTTTTTTTGGCTTGGTGTTCCTTGACAGGGAGAAATTAAGCAGCCATTTTCATTGCATGTAGAATTCTATACACCTGCATAGGAAGACACTTTCCATAGATTTATAGGAAGTTCAGGCATGAAAAGAAAATTTTTTTATTATTGAAGTACAGTTTAAAGATATTTTGAAACAATTATAATGTTTCGACTACGGATGACTAATAATCTGAAAAGACTAAATTGTTATCTTGTTTACAGGTTTGAAATTAGTGAACAGTGTAATGAGGTGGCTAAAATAGTACATGAAGATTAACCTGCCTTAATGGATACAGAAAGTCTAGAACTAAGGATTTCATATCTGTGTTTGAGATGACAACCATGATGAGGGGGGCAGCATAAATGCGGACTCTAGGGCATATTGGTCAGGGCAGGGAAGGGTGGGACCCCACTGTGGGTGAGAATAGCTGCAAGAATAAGCAAGAAAAAAAAAGGTATTCAGGAAGAAGGGGCATAATGTTTGTTTTCAAACACAGCACTTAAAAGGAAGAGAGATTAGATTCATTGTGTGTTGCTCCAGCAACTGAACAGTAGGTCAATAGGTAGCAGAAAATGTTGATTTAATGCAAAGCAGAACTTTCTAAAAATGAATCTCTCCTAGAATGGACAGGCCAGTGGACAGAAGCAAGATTCCCCCCTCCGATTATTTTCAAGAAGAGGTGGGCTGGCCCACTTATAGAAAGGGCTACTGAAGTGGAAGTTCATCCATATGATAGGTACCTCTGAAGTTGGCTCATACTCATCAACCATTTTATTGGGCACATCATTGATATTATATTGTCCAAGGTCCAAAAATAAATGACTTGCCAAGAAGACATCCTACATTGTTTTGTTTACACAATAAACAGAGGGCTAACTCCAAAGCCTTACCAAACTTCAACTCATTTTTTTACGTTTATTTACTTTTGAGAGAGAGAGAGAGCGTGAGTCCGCATGAGCGGGGCCAGGGAAGATAGAGAGGGAGACAGAGGATCCAAAGTGGGCTCTGTACTGACAGCAGAGAACCTGAGGTGGGCTCAAACCCACTCTGGGAAATCATGACCTGAGCAGAGAGCTGAAGTCAAACACTTAACCGGCTGAGGCATCCAAGCACCCCAAACTTCAATTCTTATCTATTCAATATTCCCAAAGTGATTAGATGATTTGAAATCTCATATTACTTAAATAACTACCATAGAGATTATAGAGTTTTCTCTTTTTTAGAAAAAAAAAGGGACGATTTTTATGGACATATGTAAACACACTAAGTTATTTTCATTATTGACATGTTTTTAACTGTTCTCTAAAACTAAACCAAGTCTCCATAATTGTGCAATTTACTAGCAGAATGACCAGAGAAGCTTAATCTTCAGGATAGCAGATTTAATCAATATAACCCATGCCTGTTTTTCTAAGTTAAGCAATTTGCTGTGCCACATTCTCACTGTATCACTCAGATTTATCTTTACATTAACAATGCTTACCAGCAGATAGCCAAAAAAGACTTGCCAAGTTGGACCAACTTCAAGGTTTGTTTCCATGCTGGGGTGTTTCATGCACTTGGCAGAAGCAGGCTGCAACTGGGGCTCCATTTATTACATTCTGCTATAAACATTATGTCCTGACCTAACAAGACACTGCACATGACAATCCCATAGGTTACCAAGCACCGTAAACATCTGTTAACACAAGCACCAGAGATAGCATGGAGAAGATGTCTAGCATCCATTCTAAGTGGTTTATGATGTGGAGTCTGCTGTTTACACACAAATAATCAAAAACACAACCCCAAGTTCTGCCTAGAACAAATATTTGCAAGACAAAGTTATGCTCGGTTTGAAAAAAAAATACACTGGAGTCATCACTTTGTCACTGCATTTACAGGCTTTTATTTCATACCTTTACCTATTAAGTGTTGGCTTTCCATGACATTCAGTAGACCTAAACTATAATTTCACTGTGATATATTTACTCCAAATGAAAAGCTGAATGTTGACTTACCAACTTTCCTTAGACTTATGTGAATCAAAAGTTTACAAGTGTGGAAGGAGATAAGGGATGGGTGGTGCTTAAACTCAAACGATGTTTTCCAAGGGTCTCTGGGTGAAAACACATCCTTCCAGCTCCATCTAAAGTCCATCTGAAGAGAAACCAGAGACCCCCTTTAAATCTAACCTGGGAACACCAACTTTAAATCTAACCTGGGAACACCAAGCTTTGCTTTTCTCAAAAGGAAACAAATCCCCAATCACAGAAAAGATGGAACCAACAGTCCTGTCTACTAAATTATTTTATTTTGTTGCTATCCAGCGTCTTAATTTCTGGAAAATGTTTCCTACTAGTTACCTCCAAGGTCTATATACCTTGGCACTCCAGAGAAAAGGATTTGCAGGGTTACCCAGGTGGAAACTAGCCTAGAACACCAATCGCTTAGGGCACAGCTGCCACAACATGTCTGAGGAGAGACGGGTGCCTTCCCAGGCACACATGCCAGGGATTCTAAAGGTAAACATCACGGAGACCATGTAGTCTCTGGACTGTGCACAGCAGCACCCCGGGAATCTCAGATCCACAGTTCCAAGTTGGGTCTGGGCCTCCAGGGTTCTGTGCCTACACATACACACGTCTTCGAACCCTCGTCCTCCTCTGCTAGTCTCCTGAGAGCTTCAGGAACCTTCACCTCTAGCCCTCAGCTCCTCAAAGGCAACGGGTTTAGTTAGTGTTTTAAAGTCCGTGGTATTTAAATCCTACGCAGGGTTGAGACTTCCCAACCCTCTGGCCTCCCGTTACCTTTCCCTGTCCCTTCCAAGGTCTCCTGGCTGCACAAACGGGCGGGCGGCACCTCTCTGGCCTCCTCCTCCCACCCTGCACACCCTACTGGCTCAGGCGCCGACACGCCTCCCCAGGCGCACACACACGCGCGCGCACACACAGTGCTCACGTACACCCATTCAGCACACGAACCCGGAGCCAAGTTACCAACTCCCGCAGCCCGGCCCGAGAAGGCGTCCCCCACTCCGGTTATATATAAAGCACTCGCCCCAAATTAGACTCCCCCACGCGCCCGGGAGTGGTGACCCTGCCCGGCACCCTGCACGCGCGGCCAGCACCCTCTCCCCTGACACGCCGCTACCCCACTCACTCGCAGCTCTCAAGATCCGGGCAGTTCTGTCAAAACTTTGAGCCTGGTTGATTTCATAACCACTAGTGTGTCCGGGGCTGGGGGGCTCGGCTCGCCACGGTTTCCACCCACTCCAGCTCATGGGTACTGGTGGCAGTGACTCTACTGACCCCAGCTCCGCGGGTGCCAAAGCGTGGCTGCAGCCTGCACAAAGGCGCAGAGGGCGGTGCGCTTTGGGGAGGAGCGCACGGTGTCGACGAGCACAGCCCGACGACCTCCCCTCTCCTCCGGTCGCGCCGCCAGAGACCTCTCTCCCCGCTCAGCAGCGGCAGCCTCAGCAGTTCCTGCCCCAGCACCGCTGATGATGTCAAATAGAAACACTCGCAAAACTTTTACGACTTCAACAAAACTGGCTTCGGAGGCAGCCCCTCCAGACACCGCAAACATCGGTCACAGCAGGCGCCAGCGTGGGATGGTTCGCCTGTGGCCCCCAACTCCCTGACGCCCCCCACCAACGTGCACACACACACGCGCGCGCGCGCGCGCGCACACACACACACACACACACACACACACACACAGCGTGGATCGGGTTACGACAACCCACCAGCAGAAAACAACTTCGCGAGGAGGAGGGGAGCACAGCCAACCCCCAAGTCACCCGGAAAAAAATTACTCGTGTAAATACATAATCCAGACCCCCACTTTCATAAACAACTGGTGCCCCAGGGTCCACTCCCAGGTTCCCTGGCACAAAAGGGGGGAAAGAAGAGCCCGACTGCCTCAGCCCCCCTCCAGTACCTCCGAGCCTCGCCTCCGGATAGAGGGCGCGGGTTCGCTTCCGCGCTGGGGCCGAGGGCGCGGGGGCCTCCGGCCTGCGTGGCCCCAGCCCGGGGTCCCCGCCGCCGCTTCGGCTCAGCAGCAGCCGCCGCCGCCGCCGCTCCAGCAGCCGCCGCTGCCGCCGCCGCCGCTCCCTAGACCGCCTCCTCTTCCCATGGCTGCGCCCTGCTTGGCAGCTCGCGGGCTGTCAGGCTTGGGGAGGAGGAGGGGGCGGGGTGAAACGGGAAGGGAGGACAGGAGGGGATGGGTGGGAAACGGCGGCCGCCGCTCACCAGGGGTCACTCCTGGCCGGGCCTGCCGCCCCCGCGACCCGGGCTGCCGCCGCGAGGTGAAGCGGGAGTTCGGGGCGACCGGTTCGAGACCCGCTGCGGAGGCGCGGAGCGCCGTCCGGGCCAAGCATTCCGAGCAGCTGGGATGAAGCGTTCCCCGGCGAGGAGTTGGAGTTGGTGCGTGTCACTCTCTTCTGGGCTGCGCGGCTCCTCCTAGAGGAAAATATTGGTAGTTGCAGGACACTTCCTTCCTCTCCGCCCACCCCTGTTCCCAAAAAGAAGGCAGGACCTAAAAGAGCATGAAGTGCAGTCAACAAATTGAAAAGAACACTTACAGAAAAGTTAGCTATCTGCAGGAATGGGAAAAAGACGAGCAGGATAGCTCGGAAAGCGTGATGAGCCAACCAAACATTGCCTCTCTCCACCTGCAACCAATTTCCAAACTCTTGCTTCCTGGGTAAAAAGATAGTTAAAAGTAGACAGGATCTTATTTTAGAGGTTAGAAAACAGAGACAGAGAGATGAAGTAATTTGCCAAAAACACAAGGCTTGTTAGGAGAGACGTCTGTCCCGAAGCCAGTGCACGGGGCTACAGGGTGTCCGGACACAGGCCTCAGCCGGAGGACTGTCCTTGTGTATGACTAAGGGAACGCAGTTTAACTGCCCTGCGCAGAACACAGCTCATCTGTCAAATACGAGCCTGTCCACCACTTTTCACCGTAGGAAAACAAAGTGACAGGAGAAGTTGTCAAAGTGCTTCAGAAAGTTAATATCGTTGTGCATGAGCATGTCGTTTTGTAAAGCATCAAACTCCCAGTCACCACATGCTTTTCTCAGCAGAAAGTACAAAAGTCCAGTTCTAGGTTGTCTGAGACCTGAAGGAGCAGCCAGTCATGCTACCTTTTTACTGTTTACTTTACTACTGACAGCCAGTTATAATGTCGTTTATCTAACAGCTTCTAAACAGCTTGGGCTTACAAAATGACTTTTTTTTTCTTTTACAGGGCTCCAAACACAAAGCTGAGTTTATAACCAGAGAGAAATGTTGAAACAACAATCTAAAGAAACCAAGCTTCTTAGCACTGGAATAAAAGATTCCCGGGGTGTGGAGAGCAGCACATGGTGAGTGGTACATGGCAAGTAGTACAGAGAAGGCAAAAGGAAGGAAGGAACTCAGGACCCAAGAATGCATCACATAAGATTCTCCCATTTTTAAAGGAATCAAAGAAATGGAAAATTCTGTTCCTTAAGAGTCCTTTTTGAGTCTCAGCTATGGCTCAACAACCCAAATGTTCCAGGCAAAGAAGGACAGCCAGAATGAAAGAAGGAGGAAAGATTCTAGAAGGTGTTTGTATCATCACAGTCCTATACCGTGGCAGGAGTCAGGTGGATGTTGATTTTGAACTGGTCCTGTTCTATCCCACCTAAGTACAAGGTGGCTCTCCTTCTCTTCTCCAGTCCCTTGATTTCTAGGGTTCCGGGCTCTGCAAGAGCAGTAGGGTGCTTCCCAGTGTCTAGAGTTTTTAAAACAGGAGTTGCTCACATAGACAAAGATGAGGGCCCAGGCAGGCGGAACTCCTGCTGGGTGTTCTATCCATGCCATGTCAGCTGAAAGGGCATGAAAGGGCATGACAGGAGGGAGACAAGGCAGTCCTCACGTGCTGACTCCATTCCTGTTTGAGATGACCTTCCAAGTTGGCCCTTCAGACTCTGGCACCACCACCTTCTCTCTTTATATGCCTTTTTATCCTCTTTCCCCCATCCTCCAGCCCAGGGAATCTTGACATAGTCTAGGAGGTGCCAGATGGACTCACAAAATATTTTCTAAGTTCTATTGTTTATGGCCTGAGATGATTTGAGAGCAATGCTATAAAAGAAGGATTGCCTTCTCTTTTTTTTCTGGGTTCAGCAGTAGCCTTCATTCCCTGAGTCAGGAAAATGTAGACTGATTGCTTTGGCTTCTGCTCCATCTTTGGTAAAATAGTCATTGTGCACCAAAGCACAGGAAAAGACATGTTGGTTAATATAAAATGTTATGGAACTAGATATAGCCTTGCAACTTACATGAAGGGCAGTCTTTAAGTCCCACAAATAAAGGTTCTTGATCTCATACATGACTATGTATAGGTCTATAGTGGTATGTCCCTCTTTATATTTTCTAGGTTATGGGGGGAAATGTATCAGGTCTTAGGTTGACTAATATGTTACAAATTAAGGCATACCAAAGCACACTTGCCTTGTGAAATGTGCAATTGCATTTCCTCATGCCTTCTCCTCTGCCTGGAATATCCTACTTTGACGGTGTAGGGAAATTCTCCTTAACCTTCCAATTCCAGCTCAGTTGTGTGGTTTCTCTATAAAGTCTTTCCTCGCTCTTCCTAAAGGTGGAATTAATGAATTATCTTTGCATCTGCATCCTCATAGGCTTTTATACCTACTTTCATTACGGTTTTAATTGATAGGTCTACTTTCCCCATTAGTTATGAGACCTCCAAAAGAGGCACAGGTAGTCTTAATATTAGTACCTAAAAAGTCTAGGTTTGTGCCCAGCAAATGGTAAAGTGCCTGACAAATGCTTAACCAAGTTCAATGAAAATTTATTCCATCCAAATTTGTATCTCAAACCCAGATCTCTATACAGAGCTGCCATGTTCCATGTCTCTCAAACTTACTTTAAAGGATTTTTAAAAACTAACCCTGAATTCCCATCCACCAGTTTCTTTCATTCAACAAATGTTAGAGAGCATATACCATGACAAATTTGTTCTAGGAACTTAAGATGCATCAGGGAACAAAACTTATACAGCATCCCCATAAAGACCTTGCCCTCAAGGGGCTTGCATTCTAGTTAGGAGAGACAATGAACACAGTTAAGAAGTAAATCACTGAAGTGCTGATTATAGAGAACTATGGCAGGGTAAGGGGCTGAGGAATGCCAGGTAACAGGTACAAGAATGCTGGGAATTCTCTCCTTGCTCAGAACTGAGCAGTGTATTAGAGGAGTCGAGCATGTGATGGTTATGAACACATTGTAAGCGATCCTTGAGCAGGATAACCTCTCCATCCTCATCCCCAACTCCAGCCACAAATGCCTTGGTTGAGAGGATGCAAAAGGAATCATAAAGGGAAGAAAACAACTTAGGAAACTTCCTCTACTGAAAGGCAACATGGGAAAACCCATTTCATGATCTAGAAATTCTTAGCCGAGACTTATGAGGAGGTCCCAGAACTAGAATGAAAGCTTCAACCCACCACTGATTTTGTGAATTTCAAAAACAGTAGGTATTTCATTTCAGAGCTCATAAAAGCTAAAAGGAATATGATTGCCTTGACTCTCTGGTGGATTCAGAGCCACCCACAGGAAAGCTCAGGGCCTGAGCAACACCAGACAATGGACAGACACCTGGTGGAAAGGAACAAAATAAGACAGGTCTCCGTAGGGACTCATGAATGAATGTTCCCTTTTAAATCATTTCAGTGTAGGGGCGCCTGGGTGGCCCAGTCAGTTGGGCAGCAGACTCTTGATTTCAGCGAGGGTCGTGATCTTGTGGTTCATGGGTTCACGCCCTGCATCGGGCTTTGCGCTAGCAGTGTGGAGATTGCTTGGGATTCTCTCTCTCCCTCTCTCCCAGCCCCTCCCCTGCTTGCATGCTCTCTTCTCTCTCAAAGTGGGTAAATAAACTTAAAAAAAAATTTAAGTGTAAAGATTTAAAAAATAAAAACAATTTTTGAGATTATTTTTCCCCTCCTCCCATCAAATGCAAAACCTTGTTTTTAAAAAACGTAATAGAAAGTCATCTGGCTTCTGTCTGGATAATTATGTTGATGAGTAACCCACTAACTCCCTTACTGGGAAGCAAACATATTCCATTTTGTGACTACACCATTCGTTAAAAGTACTTTAGCCAGACTCTGCTATTCTATTATTTATACCCAGTTCTATCTCTCAAGCTCATAGGAACAAAATTAGGCATTTAAATTTATTTATTTTTTTTTGAGACACACTTTCACTCATGTCAGTGCAAGTTACTTCTTCTCTGGGCCAAACGTGGCAGATCTTTTCGGTACTTCTCATGCAATGTGGTTTCCAAACCTAACAACATCCTTGTCCTTCACCTTAGTGTGTGCTCTGCTTCATCGAAATCCTTTATCAAGTGCTGTTCCCAGTATCAAATTAAGTCCCATTATGGACACCACAAGAGAGAGGAGAACCGTGAGCTTCCAACTACACCTTCTGGAGTAATGGAAATGGTAGAAAGAATCCCTGGAGTCTGGCAGATGGGGCCGGAACCCCAGCTCTGACCCAACTTAGCCTACGCTCTAAGGAAGTGAATTTAGCAAACTTAACCTTGATCCTGGCATTTGTATCTCTTCTTTCCCTCCACATTCAGTCCTTTTCTACTTTTGTCTTCACATATTATTTTGTTCTTTGTTTCTATACTTCTCATCTTTAAAAGAGGTGGAAATATAAAAGCAAAAAGGGATGTGAATGAAAGGAACCTGAGGAGGTATGAAAAAGTTTCTCATAGCAACTTTCCTTTATAGAAATTAGGCACACAGAATATTTCAATTACTAAATAAACTACCAATCTAATTTGCTTATCAGACTTCTCTGAAAGCGACCCAAGGGGAAGAACATTGAATCCTTTGCACATAAAAGGAACAGACCTACCTACCTACCACCAAGGTTCTACCCAGTGAAATCAGGAGAGGTCAGGGGAGGAGATGTGAGAATTCCTGGCTGGAAATTCCCTTAGGTATATTGAAGAGGGAGAGGGCTTGCAGGGTAGCAGCATTTTTCTCAAGGTCACCAGCCCTCTGTAGCAATTGCTGAACCAAGCCTATGGTTCTCACCACAAGAAAGCACAGTGTCTTTAATAAGAAAATTTGAGGACTAAATAAAATAGGTCTCAGCTATTGTAGACAACTAATAGATTAGAATGTCTGTCCAAATTGCATTTGCCTCATAAATTTGTTTATCGTACTTTCCTAATAGTATTCCAAAACGCTCACATAAATTATGTCAATTTCTCTTCACAGCAGTTCTGTGAAGAAGGTGCAATTGTCTTCTGTTGATCAGTGAGGAAGCTGGCTTAGAGAAGCAAAGGGACTGGACCAAGCACACAAGTAGGCAGATTCAGGTTTGCATGGGGACCCAGAGACTTTCTGGGCTGAGTCCATTCTTTGGACTCCTCTACTGCCTCTGCAGGTAGCAAGGGCTACCATCTTGTCCATCTTGCGTGTGTGTGTGTTTAAATACTAATTACAGTATAGTTAAAATACAGTGTTATATTAGCTTCAGCTAAAACATCATGACTCAACAATTTTATACATTACTCCGTGCTCATCGTGGTAAGCAAGTGTACTCTTAATCCCTTTCACCTATTTCACCCATCCCCCACCGACCTTCCCTCTGGTAACCATCGGTTTGTTTTTACCCCCGCAGACCACAAGCATCTGTCTGAGGCAAAAACTTTAAAATTTCTTCAAATTTCCAGGAACCAAGTTAATAGGGAGTGGTGGGGGGACATAAGCAGTCTATTGCATTTTTAATACCATTCCATGCAGGTTCACCTCTAATATTTGTGGGGTTCAGAGCCAGAAGATAAATGGAGCCCACATACCACAGGTCTAGATATCTAAAAGTGATGGCCAAACTAACAAATTGTTGGATACAATATACTCTATCTTCTTATCTTGAGAAATGTACCTTCAAAATGACCTGGGAGGACAGATGTGAGTTTGGATTTCTCAGAGTTCTGCATCGCCAAATGGTAATGTAGTAAGATCGGCTTGATCTCAGTGTCCATCCTCCCACTTCTCTTCCCACTCCTGGCTCTCCCTTACACACAGAGAGGTCTCCTATACATATGTGAAGGACCCTAGCTCACATGTGTAAGCTCTAACCAATCTCTCTCTCTCTTTCCATCCTCAGGACTTCAAGACATTTAGGCTGGGAACTCCAAAGTCTGAGATATCCAAAGGATAATCTAAAGAAAGCACAGCCCATGGATAGGCAATCTCATTCACCCAGAGGTTCCTTGCCTTGTGAATTAGGACATGGCCCCAAGAGAGCCAGTGGAAGGACCTTTCTTTCATAGGTCTGAAGGCAGTACTTATTATTTGATTTCATTTAGATGCATGTACATTTCTTTAATGGAGGCATTGGTCTAAGGGCATCTTGGAAAGGACATCCAGTTGAGGAGCTCAGTGCAGAATGCAGCATGCATTAAGTACTCAGCAAATGATTGTTTAAAAAAATTGAATTTCAGGGGCTCCTGCATGGCTCAGTAGGTGCAGTGACTGACTTTGGCTCAGGTCATGGTCTCGCAGTTTGTGAGTTCGAGCCCCACTTCATCTCTGTGCTGACAGCTCGGAGCCTGGAGCATACTTCGGATTCTGTGTCTTCCTCTCTCTCTCTGCCCCTCCCCTGCTTGTGCGCATGCTCTCTCTCTCTCTCTAAGAATAAATAAACATTTAAAAATAAAAATAAAGCATTGGATTTCATATTTAAGGCAATTTGATGCTCAATATTGAAAACAAACTAAAAGAAAAGCAATATATTACAAAATATATTTGAAATATATATCTAGAAGACACCAACAACCTGATAGTAAAAATGCTTGTATATATGGGAATTTGGGTAAATTGCAAATTTTAGTTATCGTAAGTAGTTCTCCTATGGACTTCTGATATGTATCTTTTGGTGAGCATTTGTACCCATTTCTATTGGGTATACAACCAAACGCTGCTCAAAGTGATTGTATGAATTTGTACTTCTGCCAGCACTATATGATAGTGATTGTTCATATCCTCACCAACACTTAATATTTTTCACCTTTTTGGATTTAGTCATTCTGGTGTCTGTGGAGCAGCACTATATTCTGATTTAAATTAGTATTTTCCTGATGTCTAAGGAAGTTGAGCATCTTTTCATATATACTGGTTACTTGGACCTCCGCTTTTTGAAGTGTCTGTTTAACTCTTGCCATATGTGTGTGTGCACACACACACACATCATTATTTTTCAGTTATTTGTAAAAATCACATTAAATTATTAACTGTGCTTTCCTCTAGGGAGTGAAAT
The DNA here is from genome assembly GCF_023721935.1 of Panthera uncia. NCBI lineage: Eukaryota > Metazoa > Chordata > Mammalia > Carnivora > Felidae > Panthera > Panthera uncia. Next base: position 119,095,117 of record NW_026057577.1, read on the forward strand.
TTTTTGGAAAGTAGGAGGTGGGTGGAAGGAATGAAAGAACAAGGTTTTTTATACTTTTAAGCTCTAGTTTTGTTTTCAATCAGGAAACATAAAACCTGAATTTGCATAACAAAAACCTCATCCATATCAGAAGCTGAATATTTATACAATATTCATATGATACTAAAGCTCTGTGCTTATGAAGCGCTCAAATGGCAAGTTCCTGTAGTAGATTAGATACAGAATTTGCTTTATAATAATCTGATTCACAAGCAACGTTCTACAAATAACATCTGTTGTGTGATGTGATACAAGGTACCATCACTAATTAATTAATTATTTTTATACAATAAAAAACATGGATAAATCAAAGCAGTTGATACATAATAATCACTTTATTTCTGCTGACTTGAATAAACGAACATATGATGTCAGAATTTTTTAATTTGCCTATATGCCTTATTATCCACTTTATCATTCATTTACCTTATTTGTCTAATTATTTAATGCTTTTCTAGTTTCCTTATTCTAAACGAGGACTTGAGATGGTTTGCAGAGAAATATATAAGCCATAAAGATGAATAAATAAAACAAATGAGAAAATGGGAAAGAAAGGAAAAGAGGGGATAAAACTAACATAACAAGCAGGGATACTTAGCCTTTGAAATTCGTATCATAATGTCCTGTTCATTTGCCAGAAGTCAGACACAATATTGGCTCTGACGATTGGTGACTATAACAAATAAGAAGAAAACTATAACAAATAAAAAACATCTGCAAGATGTACCCTACCCATAGGTGAAAGCCAAGCATTGGAAGGGCATCTTCTTCTAAAACCAATACATTCAAGAAGTTGTTCCTGGAGGTCATCTTACAGGGATTTGACATGGTGGGCTGGATGATGTATTGGTGACATATATGATAAGACTGAAGGACCTTCTTTCCTTTGTGTGGAGATACCCAAAACGGAAAACTTTGCCAGAAATTACAGGCAATCTCATACTCACCTTTAACTTCTTTTTAACACAGCCATTGATAACATTTAATTTTAAGAAACAAAGTGTTTACTTCATAGTAACCACAGAAAGTTTGGTTCAAAAGTTATTTCAATTTACTAATATCTTAGATTTGAGAATATTGGTGTTTAAAATTTAATTGCCCTCTGGGGCACCTGGGTGGCTCAGTTGGTTGAGTGTCCAACTTTGACTTAGGTCATGATCTCAAAGTTCATGAGTTCGAGCCCTGTGTCGGGCCCTGTGTAGTGCCCCTCTCCCACTCGTGCTCTGTCTCTCTCTGCCTCTCAAAAATAAAGAAATGTAATAAATTTTGTTTTTTAAATTTAATTGCCCTCATAGTTCATGAAAACATTAAAGAGTCTATGGAACTATGTGTTCCAGGGTTTAAACAAAATCCATCCAGATAAGCAAAAACCAAAATGAGCAAGGTATCTGAGATTTATTTATGATTTCCAGCTTTCTTGGGATTATTTGAAGTAAAAGGTTGATCTATCAACTGCCTTTTCTGGGGTTTATTAAGTTTACTAGAAATATATCAATTGTTTCATCCATGCTTATGACATACAAAAGAGTTAAACAATTTTAACCACATTTACATGCCTTATACATGATGAATGCTGATTTCATCCTGAAAACTATCAAAATACAATCCAGAACCTGTTTTTTACCCCTTGAGATCACTATCTGAAAATAATTTTACAGAAATAAACAGCCTCATTAACTTTAAATTATTGTAAACATCTATAACAGGACTGGTAGGATCAGCAGCCCTACCAGAATTTCTGGACATGAAATTCCAATTTTAAAATACCTTCTTTTGGTCAAGATTTAATTTGTAGAGTGGTCTTGTCAAGATTCAAATATATTTATTTGAGATGAGCAACAAAATTAATTTATTTACTAGAAGTTGTATATGCATTCACAGGGATGAATGAAGTGGTTATACATTTTTAAAACAATTTTTAAAACATTTTAAAACCTGTTTCATTTATATTTTCCCCCAATAATTCCACATTTGAGACTGTATGCCAGATATTACATTCATTTATTCCCATTTTTATTAATTTATCCATATAAATACAAAATTGAGCTGCTGATCACTATGAGATAACATTGAATTAACACAGTTTCATTCAATAGGGAGGAATTTGGTGTTGTAGATTTTCTATCTGGTTTTATTATAGGTAGTGTATATTTTGCATTAGAAGAAAGTGACTTAGATATAGATGTAGCTATGTCATAATACTATATATGTATGCACATGTATTCTAGAATTTTGCTTTAATTTTGAAATATATCTCTATGGTAAAAAAAAAACACAAAAGGATATAGAATGAAAAATTATTTGCAACATATAAAACAGAAGAAAAATTTAATTAACATAAAAGGAGATCTTAAAAACTGATTTATTGGGGCACCTGGGTAGCTTAGTCAGTTAAGCGTCCAACTTTGGCTCAGGTCATGATCTCACAGCTCGTGAGTTCGAGCCTGGCATTGGGCTCTTGGCTGACAGCTCGGAGTCTGGAACCTGCTTCAGATTCTGTGTCTCCCTCTCTCTGCCCCTCCCCTGCTCATGTGCTCTCTCCCTCTCTCTCTCTCTCTCAAAAATAACATTAAGAAATTTAAAACAACTGATTTATTAAAAATAGACAATTCAGTGGAAAAATAGGCATTTCAAAGATGATTAAGAAGAGACAATTCAAAGAAAAATAAAAATAAAGTATTATGAACATATGAAAAGATGTTCAAATTCATTTACTGCTAAGAAAATGTAAATCAAAATAATAACTTTAAATCTATCAGATTGGAAAAGATAAACATGTTAATAGCATACATTATTAGTCAGGGTGCAGGGACAAACACCTTTTCAGGACAATTTGGCATATCTATAAAATTTTCAGTGCATATATTCTTTTGGCCAGAGATTCCACTTTTAGAGGTATATATTTATAGATAAACTCACAAAATTTTGCTAAATTATATGAATGAAAGCAATTTCAAAATAATTCTGCATTCTTTACCTTGTAACTTTTTAAAATGGTATATTGTTTTGATACAGAAAATAATTTTTATTTGGTCATACTTATCCATTTACTTATCACAGGCTATTAATTACCTTATATAGTCAACTCCTGTGAGATAGGACAAAGTACCCCCACTTTTCATCTGAGAAAACTGAGGCTCAGAGCATTTACCTACTCAGAACGAGAGTAGAGATTTGATCCCAGTTCTATCTGACTTCAAAACCTATGATATTTTCACCACATCAAACTCCATTTTGAAAACTTGAAAGATTGAAATCTTGAAGGTAGCTTGGGCATCATCACCACCACTGTTTGAAATCCTACCAGTCTGGGGACTACCAGACAGGAAGAAACTACTCTTTGCTAATACACAGTTCCACTAGTGAATTCACTTATTTCACTTCTTAGTTTTTGGTATATCGAGTATGCGTCCAAACCTTGCTCCACTATAGAGTGTTGGAATAAATGAAATCACATTTCCATATTTGGAAATGTATCTCTGAAGATACTAATGTTTTCAGAGATTTCCACAAGGGAAATTAACACATCAAAAAGATAGTGACAGCAAGCACATGGGGAAAAGGACACCCCCTATATAATGATGAGATAGATGGTACGGTTAATAACATTTTTAAAAGGCACTTTGGCAATAAATATCAAAATTTAAATTCCACATATCCTTTGCATCATCTCAAAAATAAATAAACATTAAACAAATTTTTAAAAAAAGAATGTGATAGACCAGTCATCCCTGATATGGGCTGCTGTCAGTGATTAAATAAAAATAATTGCCAAAAAAACCCCCTAAAGTATGAGTCAAATTCTATAAAAATGAAGAGCGAAATATCTGGTTACCCCAGGGGTAAAAATAGAGGAAGGGACAAGTGGGGAAAGGTGAATATTCACTCCTTATTTCATATAGTTCTGTGTATTGTGTGAATTTTTCCCAGTGAGTATGTAAAACTAACAAATCCACTCCTCATATAGTTTATTTTATGAGCTTTTTTTCAATGAGCAAGGACAACTTCTGTAATTTTTTAAAATGCAATGATGTTTTTTAAAGCACTGTGATTTTTATGAAGATAAAAGTAGCACATATGCTTTGGTTTAAGAAATAGGTAGTGTAGTCAAGCTGTGTAGACCACGTATTGAAATAAACCCTTGAAGCAAACTGAGGATGAAAGCTCACTTGTACTAACACAAAGCATTAGATTAGACAGCTTTTCTTTCAGTAAGAATTGTTTACCTTAAAATTTGGCATTGTTATTAAACCAACTTTCTTGAGATGGCCTAATACCCTTAAGCAAAAATGAATCGCAGAGAATGACAGTTGTGTTAAAAATTCCCATAAGGACTCTCTTGGGGAGATTCAACTGATTCATATACTTTGAGGAAAGGAAGAGCTCAAGTGGAATAAGGCTGGTCATTATTCCAGCTCCTACTAGAGATCAATTTCTTTTCTTTCTTCTAAGTGCTGGCACCCTATCCCTGTGCTTGGCAGAGTATTTTCTCTGCATAAGTTAGGGAGGGGTTGAGCATTCTTTCTTGTGGAGGAGCTGTCAGAATCCTTGGCACATTTTAGGTTAAGGCTGGATTATGCTATCATGGTAAAAAGTTTAGCTCAGGAGCTAATCTCTACTTTGTTAACTTATCCAGGCACGGGATTTACCAAGGAAAAACTGTAATTATTGCTCCCTAGTGGATTCAAAGAAGACACAATAGCTTTTCTGCTTGAATGCTTTGTATATGATGTACAAATCTCTACCCAAAATGAAATGTTTTAGTTGGAAGTTTGAGATGATTCTTTTAAAAACATAACTTCCAGATATGCCAGAAAGAAGGCTGGGCTGGTCAGAAAGTGTGGGGGTGGTGCTGTTATAGTTTACACTCGGTTGTTATGAATTGATAGAAATACCTCTGGGTGTTGCGGTGAGAGGTCTAGCAGTGTTGTGCAGAAGCAAGGTGTAACTGACTATGGTTTGTTTCTTCTCAGGCTCAGTCCCTAGGGTTTCCTCCCAAAGACCAGAGACATAAAACCCACCCTCCTTCGTCACCACCCTACCTTCTCTGGGTAAAACAGAAGTAGCTCAGAAACAGAACTTTGTGAGATTTTTTTTAATGTTTATTCATTTTTTTGAGACACAGAGAGAGACAGAGCGTGAATGGGGGAGGGGCAGAGAGAGAGGGAGACAGAATCCGAAGCAGGCTCCAGGCTCTGAGCTGTCAGCACAGAGCCCAACTCAGGGCTCAAACTCACGGACCACGAAATCATGACCTGAGCTGAAATTGGACGCTTAACCAACTGAGCCACCCAGGTGCCCCAGAACTCTGCGGGATCTTAAATGCGGTCATCATTTCCACGTAATTTTGATTGTCAAAGAAGGAAGAAGAATCCTTTGTAATAGTTGTTGTGAAATTAGGAAGAGTCATCAAATTACTGAAATAATGTACATAGACAGAATTCATGTAACAATAACTCTGCAGTGGAGACTGATAATTTTGTAGTATTATTAGTAATATGGTCAATTATTTGATGGAAAAACCATTTCAACGTAGAACTTCATGAAACTCATGAGGGGGATGAAGGAAATCTGGGCCATGAAATAGTCAAGAAGGAAATCTGAACTCAGCACAACAGAAGCAATTACTTAAGCCGTGCTTCTGAGCACCAGCAATTGTCTGTATTTCATTGTATGTAATAATATATATATACTAAACTGCATTTAATTGTTGTTTCAACCATTGTTAACTAACCCTCTTGTCGTTTTAAGGAGCACAGTTAGAGAATCCTGTGGGCATTATTTTAGAAAGGTATCTGTGGCAGCCATGGTGGTGCTCAGATTTCCCCCCCAGAGAACTTTATGCAAGTACTGGGGTTGGCAGACAGCCTCCAGTGGCCACACCTTGGAATCTGCCATAATGTGGATGCCAGGGCCACACTTTCTCTAGGCTGCTCCCAGCCAGTGACTGGCCTACTAGAACTGAGCCATTTCTGTCCAATAGCAGATTCTTCTAAAGGGCAGTCTGTGCTCTGGGGCTCCCTGTCGACCTGACCGAGTCATTCTCAGAGCTGCAGTATCGTCTGAGACTCTTCCCACATGATCTTCCTTCCTTCTTTCCTTAGGTGCTAGACCTGCATCATAGTGTGATGCTCTGCTTGCCTATTCTGCTCCCACTCCCCCACGTCTTTCACAGGGGTCTCCTACAGTAAATCCTGCAAGCATCTAATTCTGTCTTGGCATCTGCTTCTTAGACAACTGGAAATGACATAGCATTTGAATTAAGTGGACCCTAACTTGCAATAGAGTTAAAAGTTCTCCTAAGTACTTTTTTTGAAGAATTTTCAAGCAGTACTTAAAAGCTTGCTCCAGCAAGAGTCATTGCTGTCTGGATGTGCTTTAGATTATTTACAAGGAGGCCTTGATTAAGGAGCCCCTTATCTGAACAATGGAGCTATTGCTGTTTAGAATGCTATGTATGAGAGAATCCTTAGGGACTTGGCTTTCTCTCTGACCCAAGTACAATTTGTCTATCAGCCAAAAAGAGTTGCTTCAAAGCCAGCTGGCCATAACTGTTTATTGGCATCTCATTGGCAATACTTTGCAAACATATGTTTGATGTTCAGGTTCAGAGTTCGTACATGCAGAAATCAAACAACTGAATAAGAGTATGATGTTGGATTTTTCTTACACTTGCCTCTGCTTAAAATGATAACCTATTCACTTTGGATGCCAAAATATGATTTTAGTATGATTAGATTCAGATTCAATTAATTAAAAAATAAATCAAGAGGGCCAGTTTACTTAAAATTTTCAGTCACATATATATGTATCTATAATATGTTACTTCGCCCTGCAGATGAGTGTGTGGGGTCATGTACTTTTTCACTTCTTGTTTTCTTATCCATTCTGTTACCCTATGTCTTTTGATCGGAGCATTGAGTCCATTGACGTTTAGACTGAGTACTGAAAGATATGAATTTATTGCCATTATGATGCTTGTAGAGTTGGAGTTTCTGGTGGTGTTCTCTGGTCCTTTCTAATCTTTGTTGCTTTTGGTATTTATATATATATATATATATATATATATACACACATACATACACACACACACACACATATATACATATGTATATATATACATATATAAAATATACATATATAAAATATACATATATATAAAATATACATATATATAAAATATATACATATATATATATATATATATATATATATATACATACATATATTTTCATCTTCTCTCCCCTCAGAGAGTCCCCTTAAAATTTCTTGCAGGGCTGGTTTAGTGCTCACAAATTCCTTTAATTTTTGTCTGGGAAACTTTTTATTTCTCCTTCTATTTTGAATGACAGCCTTGCTGCATAAAGAATTCTCGGCTGCATATTTTTCTGATTCAGCACATTGAACATATCCTGCCACTCCTTTCTGTCCTGCCAAGTTTCTGTGGATAGGTCTGCTGCAAACTTGATCTGTCTTCTCTTGTAGGTTAGGGACTTTTTTTTCCCTTGCTGCTTTCATGATTCTTTCCTTGCCTGAGTATTTTGTGAACTTGACTATGATACACCTTGTGGATGGTCAGTTTTTGTTGAATCTAATGGGAGTCCTCTTTGCTTCCTGGATTTTGATGTCTGTCTCTTTCCCCAGGTTAGGGAAGTTTTCTGCTATGATTTGCTCACATAACCCTTCTACCCCTATTTATCTCTCTTCCTCTTCTGGGACTCCCATGATTCTGATGCTGTTCCTTTTTAATGAGTCATTGATTTCTCTAATTCTTAAATCGTGCTCTTTTGCCTTAATCTCCGTCTTTTTTTTCTGCTTCGTTATTCTCTATAAGTTTGTCCTCTATATCGCTGATTCTCTGTTCCACCTCGTCCATCCTTGCCGCCACTGCGTGCATCCATGATTGCAGCTCAGTTGTAGCATTTTTAATTTCATTCTATCTTTTTACTTCTTTTATCTCTGCAGAAAGGGATTCTAATCTATTTTTGACGCCAGCTAGTATTCTTATTATCGTGATTCTAAATTCTGGTTCAGACAAGTTGCTTGTATCTGTGTTGGTGGAACCCTGGCTGTCGTTTTTTCGTGCTGTTTCTTTTGGGGTGAATTCCTGCTGAATTCTGTGGTTCAGGTTGTACAGATTGTTGTGTTAATCCTCCAATCAGTTTTCTAGGTGTATAGGATGGTTAAATGTTGGTCTGGCTCTATTTCATGGACGTGAGACACACAAAAAACTTCCATGCTGTTCCGCCATCTTGGCTGCTCCCCCACATTTTTTCACTTCTATAGCCCTCCTTCAAAGTGGCTTGGTTTTACATAGAAGGTGCCCCAGGTTCAATATTATACCCTGTGCAACTAATGAGATGCACAAATATAATTTAAATAGCCTGAAATATTTCTTGATAAAACTCTATTCATGTTCAATTTTTAAGCTATTAAGAGCAGATTTTATTCACTATGTGTTACAATACTATCAGGAATTTTAGCATGATGAATTTATATGTTTCCTGTGTTATCTTACTGTTCTCTATGTGTGATGACCTATTAGATGGATTATCTCACATAACTCACATTATAACCTTATATGGTAGGCTACTTATTATCTCCAATTTAAGACATGGCAGCTGGGTTTTAGAGAGGTTGTATGCTCGCTCAAGTTTACATAGCTAGCTATCATTTTAGCAAGGATTTTATTGTGGGTTACTCTGACCCCAAGTCTATACTTTTATGTACACATGGTACTTCATTCCTAAATAAATTCCCTACACAATAAAAGAAAGGGGCCATGTTACACATTAATATGACATTGGGTAAATCTCTTAACTTATTTAGGAGAGTTTATAAAATAGAGTTTATAAAACAAGAAGGTTGGATTGGCCTTAAGCCCTAGACACTCTCTAGGGGCCCCTTCTGTTCTAACATTCCTTTACTTTAGATCTCATCTGGATAAGTTCCTACTAAAACATAATCTGAAAGAAAAATTATATACAGTGTAGGGTGCAAGCCTCTGCACATGCTGATTGGGTATTCCATGTCTTCTGAAATGTTCTTAAGTTTTATTCCTTCCTCTACCTTAAAAATGGAGTATATATGGCAAGAAAAGAAAAAGGTTTATAGTTTTGATGAATGAGTGTCCTGTGCTCCTGTTGAGGAATATGATTAAATTAAAAGCCATGAATAAATTTCAAAACCAAGACATCATGATTTAAGATGAATGAGTAGCTGTAAACTATATTTAACTATGCAAGTGAATTCACCCCAAGGTTTAAAAAGGCCATATATCCTACAAAATTTACATTAGTGTTACTTATTATAAATTCTAATTTAAGCAATATTATTCAGGGGGTAGGTCTCTGATATGTACATTTCCTCACCTGCACTCATCTTAAAGTCTCTAATCTGATAATACTAGTAAGTTATAATATCTGAGATAATGGCCATTTGGATCTAGAAAGGCCACTTCAAAGCTGTTCAACAATCAGTGAATGATCCAAATAGAAAGTCTCCTACAGGCAGTATGACATAAATTGTTCTGTTTGAAGGACTGGCATCTAAAATTTATCTTATGCTTGAAAATGTATAATTTCCATACAAAATATAGTCAATTTCATGTTTGTATTAGTAGACTGATGCCATATGGACAGAGTACTATTGTATAGGCCAGGTGGCACTGTGACACAATCTTGTAATTTCCTCCTCAGGGTTCTCTTCAGTTTTATTCATTCATTCATTATTCCCATTGTTGTATACTACTGGAAGCCTAGGGTGAACTTTCTGCCATTTTGGGCTGTAACAGATTGTTGTTGAATAACCTGCTCATCCTCCACTTGCTACTATCAGACAAACAATAGGAGTACTGAAAAGTGAAGTCAATATTTAACTCAGCAAAGCACTGAGAGTCCTAAAAAGCACTAAGCCCAGGATTTACTTCATAAAATTACTCTTTTCACACCTTCTCTCTCCATCTGTTATTTTATCATCCACTTCAAGTTAAAGACACAACTTTTGCCCAATGGACCTGCCATTGCATTTTTATTATTTTTTTAAAAAATCAAATTGTGCAGCTTAGTGAAGACATATTGAGTGATCAAAATGAAAGAGTTCTATAAAGCTTCGTCTTCCTTTCCTATTTTTTTCACAGTGGCAGCTGGAAGAGAAGCTTTCATGTTATTCAGGAACAGACAGAAATTGCTCCTTTTTATGGATACATTAAAACAGACCTGGAAATATAATTTCCTTTTCTTTTCCCCACGAGGGGAGATAACCCAGATTTTAATATGACAAATATGCCTGTAAAACAAAATGGAGCTATCTCAGTTTATGTGGATAGTCTCCTTTTGATACACTGTCACCAAAATGAAACGGAGAAACGTAGATTTTTCTTCCTAGTTGAAAGAAAGAATTAACAAAAGGAAATGGAAGAAACAAGCTAAAAATATTTATTCTTTATCTTGCCAGAAACACACACACTCATCCCTTCCCTGAAGGTGCCACACAGCTGATATGGCTCTTGTTAAACAGTAACTAACAGTGAAATGTCAAGCGTCTAAAAGGAAATTGGTTTATAGTTCTCGATTCCAAAGTGAAATGTAATGAAAGTCAAACGCAGCAAACATGTAACTCAGTATCTTGATGTTAAGTCATGGAAGGTAACTGTCAGAATTGAGTTTTGTGAGAGCAATGAGAGTTTAGTCATGCCCATATTTTTCTCGATAAATAATGCTTACGTTTTCAGCTGCTTAATTTTCTGACTAATGCTGCTAGCCTCCCAGTCTGAGCCCATTTAGAATGACTTACCAATCATTTAAAAAGCATGCAATTTCAGATGATTATTTCACATCATTAATCTCCCCTCAAACCTGCAACACCTCTTCTTCACCTTCATTTTTGGCTGTTAACACTGCTTCTTAGTTCACTAAGAAAATTGAAGTAATCCAAGGAGAGAATCCAGAGACCGGTGCCCCCTCCACTGCCAACACCACTGCATCTACCCACATGCCAGCATCTGTCCACGTATCTCTGATGGGTCAGTTTTTTCACTTATACTAAACCCAGACTTCTTTCTTGTGCACAAACTTCTATGACATGTCACTCCAGACATTACTGTCTCCCTTCTCTCCTACTATCAATTTTTGCTCTCTCCTGAATCATTCTTATAAGTAGGCAGACATATTGTCATAATTTTTTTTTTTAAATTTTTTTTTTCAACGTTTTTTATTTATTTTTGGGACAGAGAGAGACAGAGCATGAACGGGGGAGGGGCAGAGAGAGAGGGAGACACAGAATCGGAAACAGGCTCCAGGCTCCGAGCCATCAGCCCAGAGCCTGACGCGGGGCTCGAACTCACGGACCGCGAGATCGTGACCTGGCTGAAGTCGGACGCTTAACAGACTGCGCCACCCAGGCGCCCCTGTCATAATTTTTATATTAAGAATAAAAACTGTTCTTGATGCCATTTCCCCTCCCAACTGTCACTCAATTATTGTTACTTGCCTTTGACAGCAAAACTCCTCAAAAGAGTTACTTACACTCACCCTTTCCAACTATTCTTCTAAAACTGCTCTTAATTCCACTCCACTCAGCCATTTCCTCAGCCACTCCATTAATACTGGCATTAATACTCCATTAATACTAGGTGATCAATGAACTTCCCATTGCTAAATTCAACAGTCAATCCGTAGTCCTCATCTTAGTTAACCAATCAGCAACGTTTGAAATAATTGAGAGGTCTCAACTCCTAGATTTTGCTTCTTCATTAGGCAAGCAGAGACATACAGATGGCTTTGGAAACTCATTTGTTCTTCCCTTCTGGTAGTTTAGTGATGCTGAATTAACTCAACAGAACTGGCAGGTACCAGTGCTGGGTTCCAGAGTGGACTTTCTAGGAGTCACTTTCTCAATAAGGAAGCTTTCATTGTTACATAGTATCTAGACATTGTTGTCTATTCTTGTGCATACACAGCACATTAGAATGGTGGTATCCTTCTGGATTCCTGCCTGTGGAGATGGTGGCTCAGGGGATCCCTGTGTGCTCTGCTTGGTTTGTGAGATTTTGCCCAATATAACCTATTCTGAGCGTAACACGGTGCTCACAAGTAGTGCATGCATGAGACTCTTCTGCTATCAAATGGCTCCCAGAATGCTTAATTCAAATATTTTTTCTCCTTCCATGGTGGCCACTTTCTGAATGATTTCACCCAGTCTCATGACTTCCACTTCTAAGCCAGACTATTCTATTGACCATGAGAGGGCAAGAGTGAGGATATTGGGTGCTGATAATGTTTTAAGCCTAGATATGTGTGGTGATTAAACAGGCTTGTAAGAATTCACTGAATGGTACACTTCTTACGTGTTCATGTTTCTGTATGTTATCTTTCAATAAAAATGCATCCAGGGGCACCTGGGTGGCTCAGTCAGTTGAGCCTCCAACTCTTGATTTCAACAAAAACACTTAAAAAAATTTTTTTAATATCCAAAAAAGTCATGTTGGAGGTCGTGTCTTATCTCCAAAATGGAAATAATAATACTTACTTCATAGAAATGCTATGATTATTAAAAGAGGCGATACCTGTGCAAAATACTGTCAGTTTCCAAGGTGGTCAATAACTTTTATTTTACTCCTTCACCTTTCTTCTCGTTAACATTCTGATATTTACTCATTTTTCTATAAGCAAAATTCCTCATGCATTTAAAGAACTAGTAGGTCTTATGGAGGCTACTTTTGTCACAGACTGGAACACTGACTAACCACGAAACCATTAATAAGGGATTATAGTAACTTAAGGTCAAAGGAATATTGATTCTAAGAAGGAGGTGATCAAGTATGTGTCTGATCACAAGGAAAAAGATGTGTGTGTGTGTGTGTGTGGTGGGGGGGTTAAAAATAATAAGATGAACTAATTGGTACTCATCTGCAGCTACAGAGAAAAAGTACAGTGCTGAATGGTGTGTAGAATATATCACCGTACCACCCTCTGTGTGTGTGTGTGCCTGTACATGCACATGTGTGCTTGTGAAAACATAAACACACACACACACACACACACACACACACACACACCCTTAGATGTTTGCACAGGCACAGAAAGATAACCAAGATGCTAAGTGCCTCTGCGAACAAAGGAAGGGACAGGGTTCCCCAACACCACACAGCTACTACATTTGCTCTGGACTGCCTATTCCAGACATTTTCACTTGGAAGAAAAATAAAACTCTGTTTTGTGTAAGATATCTGTCATACATGGTTGAACCTGATAGCAATTGCCACAGTTCTATTTCTTAGTGATTAATTTTTTTTTTTACTGAGTAGGTAATTTTTTGAAAATAGTAATAGAAATGAAAAATTGCCATTTGAATCTATGCCAAAAAACCAAAAGTAGATTAACTGACAGAAACTAATAAATCTAGGAAAATATGTGGGATTTATGTCTTGTATATGAAAGGTCAAGGGAGATGATTTAGGTGAAATTAGCACATAGATGAATTTTGTGTTTGGGGTCCTATCAATTGCCTTCATCCACACTTTCTCTCCTTCTATAATCTCTAGTCTCTGTCCTGCCCCCTAATCATTATTATCCCCAACCAATCTTTCCATGTTTCATTTTGTTCTCTTTTTAAAAGATTTTATTTTTAAGTAATCTCTACATCCAACATGGGGCTTGAATCACAACCCCAAGATCAAGAGTCATATGCTCCACTGACTGAGACAACCAGGTACTCCTTATTCTTGTTCTTTGATGACTTCCACAAATGCTCTCTTAAGAATTAATAGTTAATGGATGAATGGATAAAGTAGATATGATATATATATGTGCATATACATATATATGTATATATATATACATATACATACATACACACATACACACATACACACACACACTAGAATACTACTTAGCGATGAAAAGAACGAAATCTTGCCATGTGCAACAATGTGGATGGAACTAGAGGGTATTATGCTAAGCAAAATAAGTCAGTAAGAGAAAGACATCATATGATTGCACTCATATGTGGAATTTGAGAAACTCAACATATGAACATGCGGGAAGGGAAGGAAAAATAAGATAAGAACAGAGAGGGAGGCAAACCATAAGAGACTTTTAAATACAGAGAACAAACTAGGGTTGCTGGAGAGGGGGATTGCTGGGGGAAAGGATTAAATGAATGATGGGCATTAAGGAGGGCACTTTTTAGGATAAGCACTGGGTGTCATATGTAACACATGAAACACTGGGTTCTACTCCTGAAACCAAGACTACACTGTATGTTAACTAACCTGAATTTAAATAAAAAAATAGAATTAATAGTTAGCAGGAGTGTTAAAAGTGAACTGTTAACATTGATTATCTGTTGGGATTATAGAGAGGTGGGTCTATATGGAATGAGGTACTCTAGTATAGCAGGAAGAAGCTTCCTATTATTCTTGCCTCTTCGATATACTTGACATATACATTCCATGTTATAAGGCACTGTTTTTTAATCAATGGTACATGTTCACTTACAGGCTGTGCAATCAGTTTAAGAGGGCCATAGCCAGATTAAAAATGGAAAACCAAATGGAAGAACATTTATTTGTAATAGATTCAAACTGGAAACAGTCCAAATGAATACCAACATGTTAATGGATAAATAAATTATGATATATCCACATGATGGAATACTATTCAATACTAAAAAAGAATGAACTGTCAACAAATACAGCATAGATAAATCTCAGAATAATTACATATTTAGTGAAAGAAGTCAGACCAAAAACTGCATACTCTATGATTCTATATTTATAAAAACCTAGTCAATGAAAACTAATCTATAGTGACAGAAAGCATGGGTAATTATCTGTGGGTGGGGGAGGGAAAAAAGGGAGAGGAAGGCTTAACAAAGGAATATGTGAAAACTTCTGAGTATGTTGGATATTTTCATTATTTTCATTGTGTTGATGGATACAGGTGTATGCATATGTCAAAACTTATCAAATTGTACACTTCAAGTATGTGTAGTTTATTTACCAGCTTTATCTCAACAAAGCTACTAAAGAAATTCATAACATCAGAGTATATCATACAGTGAGTTAAAACTTTGTCTCATGAAAATTTTCAGTGTATTTTTGTGTATGTGTGTGTGTGTGTGTGTGTGTGTGTACAGCTCCTGTATTTACATACTGATTCTTTAAAAAAAAAATTCTGACTGGTTAATTTCTGCTTTTATTCTTCTTATTTTCCTTAGGTATGTTTTTTGCACCCCCCTCTGTTTCTCCTCCTCCTCCTAAATTCTGGAATCAAGTGCATAATTCATTTATTTTCATTCTCTTTATTTTAAGAATAAAATAATTTAAGGTTATAATTGTACCCCTAAATAATGCTCTTGGGGATTCTCATATATTATTTTCATGTAGTATTTTCAGTGTCATTAGTTTGTTTTGGGTTTCTTTTTGATGAAACACAGATTAAGAGAATTTTTAATCTATCTTTTTTAAAGTGTAATTTCTAATTTTATTGCTTTGTGCTCAGAGAATGTGCTCTGATCAGCTTCTCCTAATAAGAATTAATCAGTTAGGAGCATAGCTCTGAAGTCACATATGCTGGAGTTAGAATTCTATCTCCCTCACAATAATTGTGATTTGGAGGCAATAAATTAGATAAGTTCTTTAAGCTTCAGTTCCTAGATCTTTAAATATGTTTAATAGTTTCTGTCTATCTCTTGTATTATGGTGAAGATTAAATGAGATGATATATACAAAAAAGTACTTGGCATAGTGGCTGGCCTAAAATGGAATTAAATACATATTAGCTAAATAATATTAATATTGTCAATTCATTTTTGGACTAGGAAATAAGCTTATTCTAACATGTATTCTCAAGATATAGCATTTGTTTTAACTTCTAAAACATCTTTTATTATTTAAATCTACTTATTATTTAAATCTATAATTTTATTATTTAAATATGTTATGTTCTTATTTTGTCTGTTTTAGAATGGTGTGTTAGTCTCCCACTAAAATTGTAATTTTTTAAGAACTTGTTTTGGCAATCACTTGTTTATATATTTCAGTGTCTTGATATTTATTCCACAAAGTTTCATGATTATAATATCTTCTTTAATACTATACTTTAAGTAAATATAAAATGGTGACCTTCCTCATTTAATCAAATGCTTTGAGGCTCAAATTCTACATTGTTTCTAATAATAGATTAGTTACCTGATTTTTTGTTTGTTTATACTTACCAGAAAATATTCTTTTTACTTAAATCTTTATAAATTATGCTTTTTTTTCCTTCCAAGCTTTAATTACATTCAAATTAGTTAACATATTGTATAGTATTGGTTTCAGTAGAATTTAGTGATTCATCACTTACATACACCACCAGTGCCCTCTTTATTTTTTTTATTTTTATTTTTTAACGTTTATTTTATTTTTGAGACAGAGAAAGAGCATGAACGGGGGAGGGTCAGAGAGAGAGGGAGACACAGAATTGGAAGCAGGCTCCAGGCTCTGAGGCAAGTGCCCTTTTTAATGCCCATCACCCATTTAACCCATTCTCCCCCCCACCCCCACCCCCCCGCCCACCTATCTCCCCTCCAGCAACCCTCAGTTTGTTCTCTATAGTTAAGGGTCTCTTACGGTGTGCCTCTCTGTATTTTTTTAATGTTTATTTATTATTGAGAGAGAGAGAGAGAGCATGAGCAGTGGAGGGGCAGAGAGAAGGGGAGATACAGAATCCGAAGCAGGCTCCAGGATCTGATCTGTCAGCACAGAGCCCGATGTGGGGCTGGAACCCACAAACCGTGAGATCATGACCTGAGCCAAAGTCGGACGCTTAACCACTTAACCGACTGAGCCACCTAGGCTCCCCAAGCCTCTATTTTTGTTTTATTTTTCCTTCCCTTCCCCTATGTTCATCTGTCTGAATTACACCTTCAAGCACATCTTTGTAATTAAAATAAAGATGGAATCTGATAAATTCATTAGCCTTTATTTTTTTAGTAGAGGGTATCAATACAGTTATGTTAGGATTATGTATTTCTGTGTTAATGCTTTTTAGAGGTTATTTTTTACTCTGATATTTTATGGTTTTCTTTTTTCCTTTTGTTCAATAGATTTTTTTAAAGATAAACATGACTTAGAGTTATCATTTTTATTGGAAAAATTATATCTGTTTTTCTGTAATTATGAATGCCAAGAATGGAATGGTTTCTATTGACACACCTGTAAAATAATTTTGTTCTTTTCTTCTTCTCTCAATTTACCAGTTTTATTAACATAATCTATTATTTAAGTTGGGAGTCTATTTTATAAGATTCTTATGTTTTACAATTTTATTTTTAATATTTGCATTGGATTTTCTAAATATTTAAAAGTAACTAAAATTTAAAATGTCTCTAGCTTTCTAGTTTCATTGCCTACTTACAGTTCATTTTATTTTCCTCATTCTTGAGTTCTTCACTTAGTTTTATCTCTTGGATAGCTCTAGTAAATCTTTGAGTAATATTTGAAGGGATGGTATCTTGAGAGTATATTTTCAAAGCCCTGATGTTTCTATTCTTTGATGAGTGTTTTTGATTAGTAGACTCAGATCTTTCTTCAATTCAGGAAAGATTTTATTTTCCTATTTTTTCTTTGATCATAGCCTTTGCACAGTATGCCTTATGCTTTTCTTCTTGAATTCCTATTAAACTCACTTTGTTCTATCTTCAATCTATATACAGAGCAGTCTCCATTTGCCCCATAGATTCATTTTTGTCCCTCAGCCCCTCTTGTCCTGCTACATTTCGCAGAAGGCTATCCTCTATTGACTGTATTATCTAGCTTCTTTTGCCCTCTAGTTCTGGTTGTCAAAAGAAACCAGCAAGGGATCAGAAGGATGAGGAGTGAGGTTGAGGTAATTATTCACCTGCTGTCTTCCATCGGCCTTGGTTGGAACAGAGGCTGCATTCCTCAACCAAATGTCATAGCTCCTGTTGGATAGCATCTCTCTTATGGCTGATAGAAAAGAAAGATAATAAACAATGGGGTGTTGTGGTAGAGAATACCCTCAGGACTCTACTTAGGAGAGCATGGGCAAGGAAACCTTCCCTCTGGAGGTAACACTTATGCAAAAAGATGAGCAAGACTGGTCATATGAAGGCTGGAGAAAGAATGGCCCAAGCAGAAGAAAATGTAAAGCAAAAAGCTTTGGCCATTCTAGGAATGAAAAAAGTCCAGTGTCACTAGAGCATAGTGAGAAAAAACAGCCATGGCATGAGATGAAGAAGACAAGGACTTAAAGTGCAGTGGAAAGCCATTTGAAGTCATGTCAGCAGAGAGAGATGTTTTGGTTTGTTGTTGTTGTTGTCGTTGTTTTTAATTTTGAGAGAGAGAGAGGGAAAAAAGTATGAATGGGGGAGGGGCAGAGAGAGAGAGAAAATCCCAAGCAGGCTCTGCTGTCAGTCAGCACAGAACCTGACATTGGACTCAATCCCTGAGCCATGAGATCATGACCTGAGCTGAAATCAAGAGTCGGACACTTAACCTACTGAGCCACCGAGGTGCCCTGACAGATGTATGTTCTCAAAGGACTGCTTTGAATGCTCTATGGAGGGCGAATAGGTTGTAGAAAGGCAAAAGTGAAAACAGTCCAGTTAGTTGGCTATCTCAGGAGTCCATGTGAGAGATGTGGCTGGACTAAGGTGATGGCAACAGATTGCTCCTGAAAAGATTTGCTGATTTACTGGATGTTTTGCTAAAGGAAGAAAATAATTCCACAGTATTTTGCTTGAAAACAATGGGACAATTTGTAGTGATAAGAAAGACAGTAGAGAAAAAGTCATGAGACAGCCAATAAGCCATTGGAGATGTTAAGAGGGAGTTTTTCATATGAGACAGAATCTCAGAGGAGAAGTCTGTCCTGGAAATAGAATTTCAGCATTGTTAGCACATAGACAGTATTTACATCAAGGGAAGATCTGGAGAAAGGATGTATAGATAGAGGAGGGAAAGTGGCTCCATTTGGATCCCTGAAGAACTTCAGCACTGAGACATTGGATGGAGGAGTTGACTGCGAAGGAGATGTAGAAGAAATAGTCGGTATGATAAGAAAAAAAAAAAAAAAACAACCCT
The DNA here is from genome assembly GCF_023721935.1 of Panthera uncia. NCBI lineage: Eukaryota > Metazoa > Chordata > Mammalia > Carnivora > Felidae > Panthera > Panthera uncia. Next base: position 119,114,246 of record NW_026057577.1, read on the forward strand.
GAAGAGCATGATGTGAAAAAGCAGAAAATGGGAATATTTTCACTGAGAAAAGAGTACCAATTATTTCAAATGTGGCTGAGAGATCATTAAGGAAAAAGAAGGTATCCACTGGATTTTGCAATATATAGATTATTGTTGTTTTTAATAAAAACTGTGTTAGTGGAGAGGTTGGGACAGAAGCCAGATAACATAGGTGGAGGCATGAATATTTGATGAAGAACTGGAGAAAATGAATGTAAGCAATTCTTTGAGATATTGTGCTATGAAAAGCAGGGAAAAAATGGTGTGGAAACGGGAATAGCAAGTTTTGTGGTAAGATGAGCACTCTTATTTAATTATTGTTAATTTTTAATCAGAGAAACTAAACTATGTGTTTAGGTTTATGGGAATATGCCTAGATGATACAGGTAGAGGGACTGAGAGATTGATCTTGAAAAAATAATTTTTTAATCTTTATTTATTTTTGAGAGACAGAGAGAGACAGAGCACAAGCGGGGGGGGGGGGCGGGGGGAGGGGGAGCAGAGAAAGAGGTAGACACAGAATCTGAAGCAGGCTCCAGGCTCCAAGCTGTCAGTGTTGAGCCTGATGTGGGGCTTGAACCCATGAACCATGAGATCATAACCTGAGCTGAAGTTGAATGCTTAACTGACTGAGCCACCCAGGCACTCCAGAGATTGATCTTTGAAGAGGGTAAGGACATGTCCTCTTATAAAAAAAGGGAAGAAACAAAAGATGGTAGTGAGTATTGCATAATGTATAGAATTGTTCAATCACTATGTTTTACACCTGGAGCCAATACAACTTCGTATGTCAATTTTTTTAATAATAAAAAAACCTTAAAAATATAAACAAAGTTAAACTCTAATGTTTAGGAATGCATAGCCTGGAAACAAAAACAATTAAGAAAGTAGTTACAATAAAAGTTAGAATAGTGGTTGTCTTGGGGGAAGAGATAACAATGGGGGGAGCAGAGGGGGATCTTTGGGTGCTGGTGATGTCCTATTTCTCACATGGATGGTGGTTGTCGAGGTATATACTTTGTGACAAGTCATTGAGCTACATTTTTCATTTTGCGTATATTTCTGTATGTGTGTTATTATATAACTAAGAAGGTAAACACTAGCTTCTCAGTTAAAATTGTGAGCATAAAAAATCATTTCAGGTCGTAATGAGTAATTTTTAAAGAGGATGATTCTTTGCATTATTTTTCATAAACATACATATCTATACCAGTCCAAAAAAAAAAGAGGCAGGTTTGTATGTTTGCTGGTGTAAGGAATTCCCAAACTGATGGCCTCTATATTCTTTTTTAAATTTTTTTTTCAACGTTTTTTATTTATTTTTGGGACAGAGAGAGACAGAGCATGAACGGGGGAGGGGCAGAGAGAGAGGGAAACACAGAATCGGAAACAGGCTCCAGGCTCCGAGCCATCAGCCCAGAGCCTGACGCGGGGCTCGAACTCACGGACCGCGAGATCGTGACCTGGCTGAAGTCGGACGCTTAACCGACTGCGCCACCCAGGCGCCCCAATCTATATTCTTAATAAAGATGAGGTAAGATTATTCTCTAAGTACAAGATGTCCAACTTTTAAAAAATAAAAAATAATAATTTAATCTCATTTTTAACCACAATTACTTGCTAATGGGATATGCATATTCTTGGCCACAACCTCTCAAACTTTGGAATCGTATTAGATACCGCCACCTTCATTTCCTGCTCTGCATTGATTCTAGCATGGTCCTTGCTTACGTAGAATGTCTTAAGTGAAGGTGTGAAATGGTCAACTCAACTAGTGGGAAACCGCATTTACTTGGAAAATATAGTTGAATTGTTGGGAAATGTTGAATGACAAAGTAAAGTTTTTCAATCATCAATTTAAAGTACAATCACTTATACAATTTTATTTTTCCTAGTTCCTTGGGTGTTGACAGATTAAAAATAAACATCTAGGTTGATCCAAGTTTGGGGTTTGGAATATACAGCATTCATCTAATCTGCTTTTTATTATCTCCATTGCAAATTTAAATTCTAGGATCATACATTACTTTGCATGAAATCTTTCTTAGTCTCACAGTATAATCACTCATGACTTATTCTTCGTGCATGAACTTAATGTTGGATTGAACCTTCATACAACATAATTCAGAACACACTATACTTTTATTTCTTGTGGCAAGTTTATTTTATGGGGAATGCTGATCATCGGCTGATTTCTCAGGAAAAAAAAAACTCTTGAATGCATATGTTATTTCATATGTCCAGGGAGGTGTTTTTTTGTTTGTTTGTTTTGTTTTCTTTTTGTTTGTTTTAATTCTTTCCTCATCCTTATAAGGGAAGATCTGTGATTGGCAGGATTGGGAATTAAAATAGATTCTTTCAGGTACCATGTGAATTTCTGTTCATTTTTTAAAGATCAAAGAGAGAAGAGAGAAGTTGGAGATTATTCCAGCTAACTCTCTTAGTTCAGAAACCCAGAAATATGGAGGGTGTGAGAAGAAAGAGACAGGGCTAGACAGAGTGGTGACAGGAATCCTTACCTATGTAAGGAATTATTTTTCTGTCACCATTACTGTGGTGCCAGGGGGAAGCCAAAGCAACATCTCCACTCTTTGCCTGGGCGTTCCTTTATTAAGAGCCCAGTGCAGGGGCACATGGGTGGCTCAGTCAGTAAAGCGTCCGACTTCAGCTCAGGTCATGATCTCACAGTTTGTGGGTTGAGCCCACATCAGGCTCTGTGCTAACAGCTCGAAGCCTGGAGCCTGCTTCATATTCTGTCTCTCCCTCTCTCTCTGCCCCTCCCTTGCTTGCACTCTGTCTCTCTCTCTCAAAAATAAATAAACATTAAAAAATTAAGAAAAAAAAGAGCCCAAAGCCATACTCTCCATCAGTCTGGTGGTTCAGAGAAAGGGTAAGCTTGCCATCAGCACCATGGGTGTCTCACATACTATGGTCCTGAAACCTATTACACTTCCTGAGACCATGGTGTATGGTCTTTCTGGGCTTACTTTGCTTCCCTCCACTCTTCACTCTTTGATTTAGACTCCTAGCAAAGTTCTACCAGGTTTTCTGTTATTCCCTTCCCAAATAAGCTGCCGGGTAGATTCTTTTAATCTGTTCACATATACACAGTATCTGGAGAAATCCTTCCAATATTCGGATTTGGGAATATCACTGCTTACCAATTCCCTGGGCTGAGTGGGCTTTTCCTTTATTATTATATGAGATGGCCATTTGAATGGGAATCTGGATAAGAGGGAACATAGCGAATCTCTGTTGTTCCAGAGACCCTGCATCCAGGCACCTTTTTGTTGTAACCATAAATCACCTTTCCTTTGGGGAGCTAATCTGCAAAAATATCAGTCCCTGTGCTTAAAGATCAGAGAATGAGACAGATAAAGCCTTTTGCTGCACTTTCTGGGAAGAGGTCCTTGTTCTCTCCCATGGGGTCTGCGCCTGAGAGAATGTGGTGCTAGATATGCTGCATCAGTGCTGTTTGCAACTGTGAGGGGAGAGGCTGTGTAAGAGTGGATTTGCCATAGTCAGTGGCAAAGCCTCAAACCAGAGGCCTGGCACTATCATCTGAGCCCTGGAGTGTAAAAAGTGTATCCCCTACACTTTTCAGATACGTGAGCCAATTAATATCTTTTCTGACCAAAGACAATTTGAATTGGGTTTCCTTTCATTTGCAGCTGCAAGATTCCTAATTGATAAACACCGAGGTGAGAAGCTAAGCTCAAGATATCATCTTATCTAGAAACCTTTCCTTTGATAGATCACATACTGGGTCACAAAACAGCCCTTCATAGGTATACAAGAATTGAAATCATACCATGCATACTTTCAGACCACAATGCTATGAAGCTTGAAATCAACCACAGGAAAAAGTCTGGAAAACCTCCAAAAGCATGGAGGTTGAAGAACACCCTACTAAAGAATGAATGGGTCAACCAGGCAATTAGAGAAGAAATTAAAAAATATATGGAAACAAATGAAAATGAAAATACAACAATCCAAACGCTTTGGGATGCAGCGAAGGCAGTCCTGAGAGGAAAATACATTGCAATCCAGGCCTATCTCAAGAAACAAGAAAAATCCCAAATACAAAATCTAACAGCACACCTAAAGGAAATAGAAGCAGAACAGCAAAGACAGCCTAAACCCAGCAGAAGAAGAGAAATAATAAAGATCAGAGCAGAAATAAACAATATAGAATCTAAAAAAACTGTAGAGCAGATCAACGAAACCAAGAGTTGGTTTTTTGAAAAAATAAACAAAATTGATAAACCTCTAACCAGGCTTCTCAAAAAGAAAAGGGAGATGACCCAAATAGATAAAATCATGAATGAAAATGGAATTATTACAACCAATCCCTCAGAGATACAAGCAATTATCAGGGAATACTATGAAAAATTATATGCCAACAAACTGGACAACCTGGAAGAAATGGACAAATTCCTAAACACCCACATGCTTCCAAAACTCAATCAGGAGGAAATAGAAAGCTTGAACTGACCCATAACCAGCGAAGAAATTGAATCGGTTATCAAAAATCTCCCAACAAATAAGAGTCCAGGACCAGATGGCTTCCCAGGGGAGTTCTACCAGACGTTTAAAGCAGAGATAATACCTATCCTTCTCAAGCTATTCCAAGAAATAGAAAGGGAAGGAAAACTTCCAGACTCATTCTATGAAGCCAGTATTACTTTGATTCCTAAACCAGACAGAGACCCAGTAAAAAAAGAGAACAACAGGCCAATATCCCTGATGAATATGGATGCAAAAATTTTCAATAAGATACTAGCAAATCGAATTCAACAGCATATAAAAAGAATTATTCACCATGATCAAGTGGGATTCATTCCTGGGAAGCAGGGCTGGTTCAACATTCGCAAATCAATCAATGTGATACATCACATTAATAAAAGAAAAGATAAGAACCATATGATCCTGTCAAGCGATGCAGAAAAGGCCTTTGGCAAAATTCAGCAACCTTTCTTAATAAAAACCCTCGAGAAAGTCGGGATAGAAGGAACATACTTAAAGATCATAAAAGCCATTATGAAAAGCCCACAACTAACATCATCCTCCATGGGGAAAAACTGAGACTTTTTCCCTGAGATCAGGAGCATCACCGCTGTTGTTTAACACAGTGTTGGAAGTTCTAGCATCAGCAATCAGACAACAAAAGGAAATCAAAGGCATCAAAATTGGCAAAGATGAAGTCAAGCTTTCGCTTTTTGCAGATGACATGATATTATACATGGAAAATCCGATAGACTCCACCAGAAGTCTGCTAGAACTGATACATGAATTTAGCAAAGTTGCAGGATACAACATCAATGTACAGAAATCAGTTGCATTCTTATACACTAATAATGAAGCAAAAGAAAGACAAATAAAGAAATTGATCCCATTCACAATTGCACCAAGAAGCATAAAATATCTAGGAATAAATCTAACCAAAGATGTAAAAGATCTGTATGCTGAAAACTATAGAAAGCTTATGAAGGAAATTGAAGAAGATATAAAGAAATGGAAAAACATTCTGTGCTCATGGATTGGAAGAACAAATATTGTCAAAAGGTCAATACTACCCAAAGCTATCTACACATTCAATGCAATCCCAATCAAAATTGCACCAGCATTCTTCTCGAAACTAGAACAAGCAATCCTAAAATTCATATGGAACCACAAAAGTCCCCGAATAGCCAAAGTAATTTTAAAGAAGAAGACCAAAGCAGGAGGCATCACAATCCCAGACTTTAGCCTCTACTACAAAGCTGTCATCATCAAGACAGCATGGTATTGACACAAAAACAGACACATAGACCAATGGAATAGAATAGAAACCCCAGAACTAGACCCACAAACATATGGCCAACTCATCTTTGACAAAGCAGGAAAGAATATCCAATGGAAAAAAGTCTCTTTAACAAATGGTGCTGGGAGAACTGGACAGCAACATGCAGAAGGTTGAAACTAGACCACTTTCTCACACCATTCACAAAAATAAACTCAAAATGGATAAAGGACCTGAATGTGAGACAGGAAACCACAAAAACCCTAGAGGAGAAAGCAGGAAAAGACCTCTCTGACCTCAGCCGTAGCAATTTCTTACTTGACACATCCCCAAAGGCAAAGGAATTAAAAGCAAAAATGAACTACTGGGACCTTATGAAGATAAAAAGCTTCTGCACAGCAAAGGCAACAACAAACAAAACTAAAAGGCAACCAACAGAATGGGAAAAGATATTTGCAAATGACATATCGGACAAAGGGCTAGTATCCAAAATCTATAAAGAGCTCACCAAACTCCACACCTGAAAAACAAATAACCCAGTGAAGAAATGGGCAGAAAACATGAATAGACACTTCTCTAAAGAAGACATCTGGATGGCCAACAGGCACATGAAAAGATGCTCGACGTCGCTCCTCATCAGGGAAATACAAATCAAAACCGCACTCAGATATCACCTCACGCCAGTCAGAGTGGCCAAAATGAATAAATCAGGAGACTATAGATGCTGGAGAGGATGTGGAGAAATGGGAACCCTCTTGCACTGTTGGTGGGAATGCAAATTGGTACAGCCACTCTGGAAAACAGTGTGGAGGTTCCTCAAAAAATTAAAAATAGACCTACCGTATGACCCAGCAATAGCACTGCTAGGAATTTACCCAAAGGATACAGGAGTACTGATGTATAGGGGCCCCTGTACCCCAATGTTTATAGCAGCACTCTCAACAATAGCCAAATTATGGAAATGTCCATCAACTGATGAATGGATAAAGAAATTGTGGTTTATATACACAATGGAGTACTACGTGGCAATGAGAAAGAATGAAATATGGCCCTTTGTAGCAACATGGATGGAACTGGAGAGTGTTATGCTAAGTGAAATAAGCCATACAGAGAAAGACAGATACCATATGGTTTCACTCTTATGTGGATCCTGAGAAACTTAACAGAAACCCATAGGGGAGGGGAAGGAAAAAAAAAAGAGGTTAGAGTGGAAGAGAGCCAAAGCATAAGAGACTGTTAAAAACTGAGAACAAACTGAGGGTTGATGGGGGGTGGGAGGGAGGGGAGGGTGGGTGATGGGTATTGAGGAGGGCACCTTTTGGGATGAGCACTGGGTGTTGTATGGAAACCAATTTGACAATAAACTTCATATATTGAAAAAAAAAGAAACCTTTCCTTTTATTTTGTTTGTATAAACTCATTTAATATTTTTAATGGATTCCATTTAACAATTTAGCTTTATGCACTGAAGTCAATTCTAAAATAATTGATTTAAAGTCAAATGAATGTAATTTTGAATTTCAATTTTGTACATCAAATTGAAAAGCATGACAGCTGAATGCTATTACTCCTGTTAGAATTTTAGTCAAATATCATTTAATAATAAGTTATTCAAAAAGTTTTGTCAATAAACATATTCTAAAGCCCATCTGCCTATTTATTTGTCTGCAACCTTTTGGTTTGCTATAAATTTGAGTAGCCCAGAATAAGACAAACTGCATCTAAAATATTCCTACCCATTCTCTTCTGCAAAGTGCCCATGCGGTGCACTTGTTTCAGGATAACTCAGGCTGTAGAAAGAGTATTTGCTTAAAGTTTGGAAACAGTCAAGAATTAGATATGTAATCTTAGACACATCGAAAAATAAAATTACATTTCTATGCATGCAAATATATAAAAATAAGTTTCATGTGGACCAAAAAATAACTAAATATGAAAAACAAAATTTTAATCTGCCATTAGAAGAAAATATGGCTGCAAATCTTTATGTGTTGGATGGAGAAGAGCTTTTTAAACAGGGTCCAAGAAACACAAATCAAAAAAGTAAAGTTTGGCTATATCACCAGTTAATCTTTCTATATAATTAATAGTCCTACACACAAAGTGAAAAGATGATAATGAAATTTATAGGAAAATATATTTTCAATGTATGCAACAGATAATGCATATTATGATAATGTATCTAGAGTATATTGAAACAAATTTTAAAAATCAAGAAAGAAAAAGACTACTAAAAGAAAAATGGGGGAAAGACAAATTGGGGGCAATTTACAGAAGAAAAAACTCAGAGAATCAATAAACACATAGAAAGGTGTTCAACTTCATTAGTAATCAGAGAAATACAAAGTAAAAGAAAAAAGGGATTTTATTGTTTACCTATCATATCTCTTAAATATTTTTAAATGGGTAAGATCAAGACTGGCAAAGCATGTAAATTTTTATTAAATGCTACAGAGAGCTTAAGTTACTAGTCACATGGAAGAATGCACTGAAAATTTTATAAGCTATAAAAAGCATATAACTTGTGGCCCAGTAATCCTGCAACTATTTATATAAATCCTAGAGCAATTATTATGCTATACACACACACATAAACACACATATAAGATATTAATTTCAGAATTGTTTATAGCAATGAAAATTTTAAAACAATATATCTTTGGCGGCCATAAAAATCTCCAGCCTGCCCTCTGACTCCATCATTGCCTTTAAGCTAAGATCAGACTTCCCACAGGCTGCTCTTAGCCAATGATTGAGCACAATGAAGATAGTAAGGCAGTCCCTTTCTATAGGACATATCTTCAAGTGACACTGAAATAAACCTTGCTGAAACACTCTTAGAACTACAGCACATCTTGTTTTCCTTCCTTCCTTCCTACCTTCCTTCCTTCCTTCCTTCCTTCCTTCCTTCCTTCTCTCCCTCACAGGAGCCAGACCTGCATCCCAGTCTGATGGCTCTCCCAGATTCCTATAGCTACCTATACATTGTCCCTTATAGGTAATTTCTCCAATAAATTTGTTGTATAATGAATCCCATATTGGTACATGCTTCTTGGGACTCCTCAACTAGCTCAAAGGATGCCAGAAATGGTCCAACAACACAGGTGGTAAAATGACATGGATATTGCTACTGGTCCAACTGCTACAAATTTCACTGAAGGTTACCTGGGAAAATCTCATAGTGGAGGTGGGGTGGGGGAATCCCTTTATGGGTGAATTGGTTCATAAATTTAAATGATGGTGGTGGTAATGCAAATGCTTACAAAGACAGCAGAGCTGGTTGGCTACCGCTAAATTGTACTGATGTCTTTCCGAGTAATAATGAGAAACTTAGATCCATCAGTAAGAAGTTATAGGTTAAGTGTGAAGACCAGAGGTCCTCACTAGTAACTAACAGAGGCCCATATCTCCTATAGTGGGATTTATGACATAGTTAAGCAGCAAACAGTTGGTAGTTACAGTTACAGAATTATAGAGATGTTTGAATGCTCAGCTAAGGCAGAACTCTTACACTAACAGACCCAAGTTGGGAAAACCTAGGATCTTGAAATATTGGATACAAATATCTAGGTGGATGCCCTTGAGGATGCTGGCTCTGAACCCTCAGAGCCTACAGAGGTACCACACTCCCTAATAAGTGTGAGCACCTGCCCTGTGAGGCAGAATACTGCAGAGGTCCCTCTCCCACAAGGCAATAGGTGCCCACCCATTGGAGTTGTCTGCATCTCCTCTCCTGGCTGCTAGACCAATAACTAGCAAGGCCTTGCCAGGGAAGTGCTAATTCTATAAAAGAGAGAGACAGAGAGAGAGAAATGTTATACATAAAAGGAGATACAAGAATTAGCTAGGTTGTATTGGCAGGAGCCATTAGAGCACCTTTGGGATTGGATTTTGAGGGTGCATGATCAAGGAGGCCAGCATGTAAGACAAAGCAAGAATTTATTGAGTCAGGGTCAATTTATCAATACACGGGATTTATCAATTTGCCAAGGCTTCAGGGGATGGAGCAAACTCACTGTCAGGGTGGCTCTCAGAGGTCCAGAAGACACTATAGCCAATGCTGAGTGAAGTGGAAATGCCCCATCTGCCCTGGCAGACAATAAAGGAAGGGATTAAGAGGCTGCTGAAAAATAGGCATACCAGAATGGATATATTATTATATGAGACCAGAAAAGCCAACAGAGGATTGTGTTCTACCAGAGCCCAGAAGACACACAACTCACTAAGGCCATTACTGAGGACACCAGTCAGCAATATCCAAAAATGTGGTAGTAGCTCTCCTTTGTCGACCAATGTTAATAGTAAAGGAGGTGGCCAAAGAGTTAGGTTCATTAATATCATGGGGACATGGGGCTGAAATGATAAAAGCCATTGGCAATGCTTAACTGATAGGAGCCAGGCAGCTGAAATTACCATAACGCCTGGCAAGGTTATAAAGGTAGCAAGAGGGCTTAACTGGCAAGGAATTGCAGAAAAGGTAAATAGAGCATGACATCCCCAGAGGCATATTCGAGGGCAGCCAATAAGGATGCTGTTTACCATCTGCAACCAAAAAAAAAAAAAAAAAAGTAGTTCTAGAATTCTGGCTAAAGTGCAACTCCTAGTGGACCCACTCTAATTATTTGCCCAGTCCCTGAATGTATAATTGCAATTGTTACACTTGGCATTGAGGTTATATGCCCCTCCAACACACACACAAACTGGTCCTTTGCCTCTGCAGTAAAAGTTATCTTAAGGGAGAAGGTCAGGTGGAAAACTCTGAAACTACCCCCCACCCCAGCTAAGAGAGTAAATCAAAAGCAATATGACAGTTGGGTGAGATGGCAGAAATGAGTGTGTCCATTACAAATCTAAAAGATTGCAGGGGTAGTATTCCCTATCATATTTCTGCTCGGTGTGCCAGTCTGGCCTTAGCAGAAACTGTATGGATCCTGGAAAATGACTGGAAAATGAGGACTAGTGCAGCTTAACCAAGTAGTAGCCTCAGCGCAGTGAGAGTGATTGGGTGGCCAAGGAGGGTGTTGCCATTAGAAGAACAGATTAATAATGCCTCAGGTACATGGTATGCAATCATTCATCTGGAGAATACATCCTTTTCACTCTGAATCAGGAGAGAGGATCAGAAACTGTTTGCATTCGTGTGGGACAGCAATATTCATTTACAGTTTTGCCTCAGGCCTCTCTGAACTCTTCTGCTCTGTGCCACGATATGGTCTAAATAGCCTGGGCATTCCACAGAACATCACACAGATATATTACATAAATGACATCATACTAATTGGGCAAAACAAACAAGAGTTAACTAATATGCTGGAAGCCTTGGAAAGATACACATGTTGCAGAGGGTGGAAGATAAACCTTATGAAGATTCAAGTACCTGCCATTCAGTGATGATCTTAAGGATCCACGATCAGGGGCATGCCATGATACGTCATACAAAGTAAAAGCCAGAATTCTGCACCTCTCCTATTCCCCCATACCCACCCTCTGCCCCAACAACAAGAAAGCATAAAGCTTGATGGGTCTCTCTTGGTTCTGGGCTCCCTGTGAACTAGACTTCCATGACGGGGATCTCTGGGCTGGGTAATTGGCGGATGGTAAAGTCATTAACTGAACTAGGAGAGGCAGAGGAGGACAGTTTTGCTTGAGGGTAGAGAGAGACTTGAGGCTGCGATAAACACAACCTCAGACCTCAGATCAGAAAAGGCTCCAAGACACAGAAGGGCTGTTGGAGTATAGGTGTAAATGGGGACAAATAGCTATTTTTTATCTATGTATGAAGAGAGTTGCAGGGATAGAGTCCCAAGTGAGCATTCTTCTAGCATGACACTGCTTAGAGTGTGTGACAGTTTTGAGGAGTATTATTTCACTAAAGTCATTATAGATGTAGATGTAAAAAATGCTTATTTGTTTGATGTTCTTACTAACCTCCATCGAATAACATCTTATAAGGACATTTTAAAGCCCTTGATTACTCATCAAAGAGTAACTGTTGTTTGCTCATTAAGATCAGTTAGTTTATGAAAACATCCTGCATTAGTACCAGATGTTTTCAGTGAGTTAGAGAAAGAGGTTGAACCACCAGAAATGATGTCTATGTTGAAATCTAGATGTAATTAAATGACACTAGGTTGAAAACCCTATGTAATATCTTTCTGCATCATGTATGTAACTTATTCCTGTGCTGTGAAGATGAAACCTCTTCATTTTTAAAGTTATATAAGGACCTTTTACAAACCTTAGAAGGGAGAAAAACAAGGAAAGGTGTTGGAGGAACTTTCACTGGATACTCTTGAGTGCATATTTTATTTTGATCCATGGGTATATATCTTATATTTAAAAACAAATAAATATTTAAAAATACACAGAAGTGAAGAAAAACAGTTCTATTCACAAAGTCATCCAAATTATAACATGCATAGGAATAAAATATAGCAGGAAAGGGGTAGTATTTTTATGACAAAAGCTAGAAAATATACTTTAAAAACATACAATAAGACTTGGATTGGAAACAAAACCTATGTTCTTGGACGGAAGATTTACTATAAAATATCAATCCTTCCCAAATTAAAAAAATAATAATTTTTAAAAATTTTTTTAACGTTTATTTATTTTTGAGGCAGAGAGAGACAGAGCATGAACGGGGGAGGGTCAGAGAGACAGAGGGAGAAACAGGATCTGAAACAGGCTCCAGGCTCTGAGCTGTCAGCACAGAGCCGGACACGGGGCTCGAACTCACAGACCGAGAGATCATGACCTGAGCCGAAGTCGGAAGCTCAACCGACTGAGCCACCCAGGCGCCCCCCAAAAATAATAATTTAATGCAATTACAATCAGAATTTCAATGGGTTGGGACAAAAGCATTTTAAAGTACATATGGATGCATAACTGATTAATAATAACCATGACAATTTAGAATAAGGAGGGAGCATTGGTGAAGGATCTAATGTTATTGGATGTTAAAAATTTGCTGTAATATTTTTATAACCTACTATTTTGGATAGTATACCGTTGAAATTTATCGTTCTAAGTGCTTTACAAACATTAACTCACTTAATCCTTAGACAACTCCATGAGAGAGATACTATTCTTATTTCCATTTCATAGGTGAAGAACTAAGGCCAGAGAACCTTGCCCAAGGTCACAAAGTCAATACATAGGAGAACCTGGATTCAGTCATGCCCTTGCTTAGTATATTAGGCAACTTCTCAAAGGCAAATAAATCAGTGGACTAGAACAGAGTATAGAAACGGATCTGTTCCCGGGTGATGGGCTGTGGAACTCCTCAGTCCTTGTCTTCTGGAAAGAATTCAGTCAAGACATTCAACAGAGAGTTAAGGTAGCAAAGTTTTTATTTAGCAAAGAGCAACAGTACTGACCCGAGGATGGATGGCAATGCTCTGAGTCGCTGACTCTTCTCCTTTATGGGGATTTATTTGGTGTGCTCCTTCCCATCTTATTATCATCACTCCACCCTTGGATCCACCTTGCTTTCCTCCCCTTCAACATTTTGCTCAAATTTATGTTAGTCATTTTCCCCGTGAGTGCCTAAGTGTAACCCATGGCAATGCAATGATGCTATGGTGATATTATAATAACCTCGGGGTGACTAGTGGACAAGGTCTTTCTCAAGTAAGTGTGCTTCAAAGTTGTATCTTCTGCTTGTCAGTCTGTGCTAAACCACAATAGAGAGTGGTTTATGAGAGCTGGACAATCTCAGGGTGGAGACCAGGTGGTCTCTGGCAATTGTCCATTTGTTATTCTATCATTCTTCTTTCTCTCCTCCTGCTTGTGTCTATCCGCCTACTCTAACAGATCCACTGGCAAACAGGATCTTATTAGATGCAAAGAGTAGTGTTTCTATTCAGTAAAACATTACTCTCTAGTACCAACACAACTGGTTCTTCAACAAAACTCTAACTTGTCTGATCCTAGATGACTAAAATCATTTGAAAAAATGGGTCACCAAAAAAGGTTTCTTGGAGGCGAAAAGAAGGTAAGGAATGACTGTTGTATACTTCTCTAATCTCTTTATCATAAGAATTCATGTATGGAAGAGTGTTTGCACAGATACCAATCCTCTGGGTGGGGATTATGTGGCAGAGATCCTGTGAAAAGAAACAGGATCTAAGGTCTTGACCAACTGGTCAGGGATGTAAAGACCAGAGAACTACTTCAAGCTGTTGGTGGTAGAAATAACACATCCCACCAATCAGCACAAAAATACCCAGGAGCTAACTGAATTTGGCTACTACCCTGCTTTTATCCACAGGCAATTATTCTGTTTCTTCTGTTATTTCAGCTATAAAAATAGGATTTTGGGGGCACCTGGGTGGCTCAGTCGGTTAAGCATCAACTTTGGCTCAGGTCATGATCTCATGGTTCGTGAGTTGAGCCCCGTGTCAGTCTCTGTGCTAACAGCTCTGAGCCTGGAGCCTGCTTTGGATTCTGTGTCTCCTTCTCTCTCTCTGCCCCTCCCCAGCTTGCTCTCTCTCTCACTCTCTCCACCCCCCCCTGTCAAAAATAAATAAATATTTTTTAAAAATATGGTTTTCATTGATGTATTTGTTATTTTAAGATCATCCAACATAAGAAGACACTATATCACCCATTCTACAGTTCAAATTGGAACTACTTCTAAAAAATCACCTTTACCCATTTTCACATTTCCCCTAATTCTTGCATTTCATTAAGAGAAAAAGAACACATTAAAGACATATACAAGCAGATATGTACATGGATTCCCATGAAAGCCAAATTAAACTGAAGAGACAATGAAGATACATTATAATGCGTGATTTCACTGCCTCATTTTCTTTAGAGCTATTCTGAATTCTTTTAGAGATTGACCACTTCTCTCCCCATCTCTCTTCCTCCTTCCCCCTTTCTCTCTCTCTCTGTCCACGCTTTATCCCTCCCATCAATTGTCTTTACTTTAGATATAGCTTAAGGCTACAGCCATTTTTTATTCATTTTCTTTGCAAACATTTTACCTTGGCAGTGTTTCTCAAAGTGTGGTCCATGGACTACCTGCAGCAGAAATACCTGAGATATTTGATATAAAAATGAAGGCTACCATGTTCCACTTTGTACAAACTAAACCCAAATCTCTGGGAATGGGGATCTAGATTTACAAGCATACCGTGCAGAGATGTGATTCCCATACATGTCTAGATGTGATCTAGACATAATATTTAACATGGATACATCATTTTAGAATGCTAGTGATTTGCACATGAAAAGAAGTCCCAGCAGTCATTTCTTTAATCAACAACTTTTTTTTTAAGTTTATTTATTTATTTTGAGAGGGGGGGGGGGGGAGAGACAGAGAGAGAGAGAGCGAGCATGAATATGAGAGGGCAGAGAGAGAGGGAAAGAGAGAGAATCCCAAGAAGGCTCTGTGCTGTCAGTGGGAGCTGGATGTGGGGCTCCAACTCAAAAACTGTGAGATCATGACCTGATCTGAAACCAAGAGTCAGATGCTTAACTGTCCAGCTTCACTTAACTGAGCCACCCAGGTGTCCCTCTTTAATCAACAACTTTTTAAAGGACAGTTACTATGGACCAGGCACTGAGTTGGGTACAGTAATATGATAATGAGTAAAGCAGACATTGTCTTGCCTTTATGGTGCTTTTAGACTAATGGGGAAGAAAGATATTGATCAATTAATCATCTAAAACTGTGTTATGCTATGAAGTAGTACCATATAATACAATAGAACTTGGGATTCAAGGAAGGCTTTCTGGAAAGAAGTCCCACTAGAATCACACTTAAATTGAACTAGGGAAGAAATGGAAGAGAGTTTTCTTTCTAGACAAAAGGAATGTGATGTGCTCATTGTGCAGTAAGTCCAGTGCATGAGACAGAGGAGAGCTGTATGGCTACCTCTGAGACAGTGGGGAGGGTACGTAGTGCAGGGTGAGAAGGAGCTTGGGGCTTACAGGACATTTTTAGACAGTTTCTCAGATTGTAAAATCGGGTTTGTAGGTGATGACCTATCTTGCTAGGATGATGCAGCAGGATATTCTGCTAAGAGTACTTGAGAGATTGAGACATGTTACCTTGTCCTACCACCAACTAGTTGCATGATAAGCTATTTAGCTTCCTTACATATGAAGCATGGGTACCTTCCCTGTCCCTGTATACTCTCAAAGTGGTTTTTGTGCTTTAACCTTTATTATTACCCAGGACAGGGAAGGTACCCATTTCTGAAGGTCTGTCATGAACTCAGCTCTTGATCTTTGCTTCTGCTGGCTTTTACCCACTATTTCTTACTACTTCTCTGAGCTCTTTTCCTGATGATTACACTAGTCTTATCAGCTTTAGATGACTGATGTCTCAGTTCATAGTTGTTAAAAAGCACTCTGAGGATGTATTTTCCCCTGAGTTTCTGGCACCTTTTCCTTTCTTTCTTCTTTTTGCCTTTTTGAAGTTCTACTATCCTTTATTCTTATGTCTTTTATTCCAGTCTAGAATTCAAACAGCTGAAAATACCTTAAAAACACCCAAAGATTGCCCCTTTTTGCAGTACCCCTTTCTTAGCTGTTTAGTCTTAGAAAGTTCTCACTTGCCTCAACTTCAGTGCCAGATTTGATTCTACTTTAAAGCAGAGCATTAGGTCCCTTTAGTTCATACATTTTCAGAAACACTGAAATTGAACAATGTGTCTGTATTTCTTCTCTTCCTTAGCCTTGGCCATCTCCACTGTCATAAGCAGCACTGACTTATCTTACTTTCCATAAATATTAGATTTGAAAAAATATGCAATGATTTAGATTCTACTTACAATTAACTCTGCTGGTATTTCAGAGGAGCTGAGTCCTATAATCAAGGTTACCCCTTATCACAGTCTGGTGGCTGACCATGAAGAAAGTAGATGGTGAGTCTCCAAAGTCCTTGGAGAGCAAGGCCATGTCTTCTGTTTCTTTCATACCCTTCAAAGTTCAGAGCTGAGCCCAGAGTTAGTCTCAGCTCTGGTACCAAATCAGTGAGTAAGGGAATATTTCAGAGTTATGCTTTCCAGACCTCTACATGGCAAGTTGTAGCTGTGACTCTCTTTATCTAATGACAGACTTGATGTTTGACAGTTTCTTCTAATTCACTTAAACCCACTTCAAGTTTAACAGGGAACTAAACCTCCTCCCTCTTCTGCTCTGTCCTGAGGCCAGACACCATTTCTTGGGTCTCTCGGTTCATGGCAAGCCTGTTGCCTTCCCTAAAGGATTTGTTCTTCATTTCATTCTGGCAGTGTCTCAATTCTAGAAGACTTGGCAATAATCCCCAAATGCTTTGCGTATGTTGTCCCATAAGGACTGAGAGAAATGTAAACAAATTTAGGGATAGCCCCACCCTACAGTATAATATAAAAAGTAGGCATATTAAAGTTCTTCATGGTCTTAGCTTATATGGTTATGAAAATTAGTTTTAGTTCATGTATCCAATATCTAAATGAAGCAAATGTGGGACACATAAAAACCAGACAGTAGCTCTTGGAAGACCTGCCTTCTTCTGTTCTCTCTCTGACCCAAGAATGAATTGATAATAAGGGAAAAACCCAAGCAGAGTATATCTGTTAAAGGAAGACAGTTAAAGCTTCCTGGGTTTTATCTCTGCATTCATGTGCCTGAATCAGTTTTAGCAGAGTCAAAGCAGTTGCTAAGTAGAACGTCTCAGTGGCCAAAAAGGTTGAAATGACTAGTTGTCTGTGCTATTATGCTGTTGTTTTGATTTTCCATTATCAGGCTAAATAATTTATTTTAAAAATGGTTAATCAATGAAACATAAGCATAACCTAAAAATCAAGTTTGTGGAGTTATTAGTCCTACATGGCTGATGGAAACTAGAGAATAGATAAGAATAAATCTGCCCTTGAGGGCCTTATTTACTAAAGTGTGGGAACTATTCTAATCAATAGAATACAGAAGATAAATCACAAAACCAAAGGGAGTGGAAAGAAAGGAGCTCACCAAAGTAACTTTGAGAAATAGTGTTTTGACTGAATAGAAATAGACTAAATAAAAATTTAAAAATTCTGAAATGACTTTGTTTTTATATTGTAGTTGATAAATAAGTATATGTATGGTAGATAATAAGAGCCAGGTTTCTCACCATCAGAGAAAGAAGATATAAATAAGGAAAAGGAGGAAAGCAGAATTAACCCTGCAAGGGTGGATTGGTATCCGAGGCATCAAAATGACTCATGTTTGTTTTTAAATACTTATACAGATAACTAAATAAATAAATAGAAGTTAGTATATTGGCTTTATCCACTGAGAGTGGCTAGAATAATGAACGCTCAAGAGCAAGGAGAACATCTAATACCAAGATCCTATTTTCTAAATACGATTCTCAAACTAAAAACAAACAGACAAACAAAAACAGAAGTCTTTAGAGAACTGGTTTATTCCAGGCCTGAGTCAGGGAAAACACAAGATTAACCTGAGCATCTTGTAGTGTCTAAAATAAGGAAGTGCTAAACAAACAAACAGACAAAAAGTGAGATCATACCAAAAGGACACTGGAGATCCTCTAAAAGTTCCCAATGGCCAAATTTAGAATAGTTTGAAAAACAAAATAAATAATGATAGTATTGGATTATAACCCAAAGACTAAAATAAATATCTATGAGTGTATATTGATACAAATAAAAATAAATAAATGGTCTAGAAGTGACAACTTACAAAAGAATTCCAATTAATAAATGGAAAAAGAATGATAGAAATAGAAAATCATTATTAGCATAGCATAGTAAGAATTGTTGCAGACAAGGTCCATTATGGAATGCTGAAATCTGTTGACTAAACTTTAATTAAAATAGGGTATTTGCATAACCTTAAAGTATCTTTGTCAAAATATTAATTTCAAAAGGAAAAATAGTACATTTGCACCTTAGTCAAGTGATCAAGGTTAACATCATCATTAAAAATAGTGACATCATGTTTGATAATTTGATACCCTGAGAAGGGCACATCATGCCTTGGTAGCCTTCCCCAAAATACATAATTTCAATATAATCATAGGAAACTTCAGATAAACTTAAGTTGAAGAACATACTTCAAAATAACTGACCAGTGCTTTTTCAAAAATGCCAAGGTTATGCAATATAAGACAAGACTAAGGAACTGTCAGAGTGAAGGAGACCTAATTTAGATACTACATCTAAATTAGGGGTAGGCAAAGTTTTTCTATAAAGGGATTCATTGTAAATGTTTTAGGTTTTGTAGGCCATGTGACTTTTGTCCAACTATTCATTGCTACCAAATTTAGTGTAAAAGCTGACAGAAATAATATGTAAATAAATGATCTTGGCTATGTTCCAATACAAGTTTATTTACAAAAAAGACAGTGGGCCATATTGATATCTGGAGCCATAGTTTACTGACCTCTGATCTAAATGTACTGTAGAATCCTTGAGCAGAGAAAGGACAGTTAGTGGAAAAAACTGATAAAATCTAAATGAGTTCTGTTTTTTAGTTACTAGAATTATATCAAGATTACGTTCTTAGTTTTCATAAATGTTCAATGGTTATGTAAAATGCAAGCATAAGAAAACTGGGAGAATGGTGTGTAGAAACTCTGTACTATTTTGCTATTCGTCTGAAAGTCTAAAATTATCTTTAAAAAATTCCAAAAAGCCATTAGTCAAATACATACATTCATAGCTAGATACATAGATACATAAATGGAATTGAAGATGGCTAGGAGAAAGAAGAGACAGGGTTAGTTACTGTAGGAAAAGTCAATGCAAACATAGCCAGAAGTATAATATTCGTTGACCTTGTGAGCTTTTAAAACTACTACATATTGAACTCTTATTTAAGTTTTTGTTCAAGTCACTAAGATTTTTCCCCATAAGCATTTTTTCCCCCTTGTGATAAGAGATGGGCCAGGGGCCATTAGGAGACTTTTGAGACAATGCACACAAAAAATTGTTCATTTGTAGAGAAAGCTTGCACAACTTTAAAGAACTACTAAAAGGCACATTTATGAGCTGGTCAAAGCAGCAGAATCATTGTTGAATGATTCTTTGATTGAATCCAGGCTGACCTGTCAATTTGTTTAGGGACTGAGGCCTTTCATGTGGTTAGAAACACAAAAAGACCTCTCAAAAAGACAAAGGCAGATATGTCTACATATGCATATCCACAGATTTAAAGGGATCTGCATTCCCTTTACATCCACTTTAAAATCCTTAATTCTTTTCCTAAGAAATATAGAAATATGCGAAGGAAATGGAGGAAGGGATTGTGACATTTGGGCTCAGGCTCAAATTGAAACACCAGCTTCTTCCCTTGGTGAGAATCATATGTACATATCTGCATATCTACATACATATATTTGTTCATTTTTATCTTGTTAACTTATACTTAGAGGATCTTAATTACTTATCTTGGAAGGATCTGAACTCATAAGCCATCAGCCAATCAAAAAATCCTTATTGAGTAATTACTGTGTGATAACCCTCTCTCACACCCCATCTTATCCAATACAAATCCTTTTGGTGCTCTGAAATCTATCACAAGTGTAACCATTTTTTCCACTATATCCTAAGTCCAAAACTAGTACAAACCATCCTTTTTCCTTGCCATTATTCCTGTACTACCTCTTTCCTTGTCCCCTGGTCCACTCTTCAGTTTGTACTTCATATAGTAGCCAGAGTGGTCTTTCAAAACTGGAATTCAGGTCACATTACTTCTTTGATTAAAACCCACCTATATTTTTCCATGCACCAAAAGTAAATCTGAAATCCTTTTCAAGTACTGCACAATCTACACAATCTCTCTCCTGCTTACCTCTCCAATCTGATATGATTATTCCCTTTAGTGTGAATATCACTCCTCCAGATCTTTCCTTGGCTTACTTGTTCTTACTTAGATCTCATTTCAGATGTCAGGAACCCCTCCTGAACTTCAGAAATAAAGTTGATCCCACCCCATCAGTCTCTATCTCATTACATTTTTTTCTTCATAGTACTTACTACTCTCTGTAATTATCCTATTTGTTTCCTTTCATATAGTGATTTCCCCCAACTAGTTCCTTAAGGGTAGAGGCCGTATCTGTTTTGCTCGCCACTGTACTTCCAATGCCCAACATTGTAGTTGGCATAAATATTTCCAATAAAGAAATATTTATTTATTCCAATAAATATTTGTCAATAAATATTTCTTGATGGAAACAAGTGAACATGTAAATGAATTAATGCAAGGCCCTGTGCTAAAAATAGCAAGTGTTCAAGACTGATTTCTGGGCTCAAAGAGTTTATAATTTGGTAATAGTCACATTAGGGAGCATAGTAGAGTGCATCTGCATGAGGTCGTAAAAGAGAGGTCTTAAAAGAGAAGAGTAATGCTGAGTTAGGATTCATAGGAAGGACTAATGGATTCTGACCAAGGAGATCAAAGTGGTGTCATTCAGATTAGGCCTTAACGAGTGAGTAAACCTAAATGCAAAAACCTGGGGCTGCAAAGGGGATGGACAGATTGCCCTTCCATTCACCCCTCCAGGCCAAAACAATAATATAGCCTATCAATGAATGCAACAGTAGATGCAGACAGTGGGAAATAGGAGCCAAGGATGCAGGATTTCTTGGGTCATTAAGTTTCTTGTCTCATTAAGTCACAATTGGAACTACAGAAGTGGAAGAAATCTGGGAGGCAAAGAGGGAAAGTGTACAAATGAAGGTAGAATAATTATATTTAAGAAAAAGTGAGCATAAAAGTCACTACCAAAAAGAGACAGAAAGAGAGAGAGAGAGAGAAAAAAAGAGACAGAGACAGAGAAACAGAGAAAGAATGGTCAGAGAGGTAGCAAGAGAACATGTGATGGGAACTCATATTATTTACCAGCCCTCTGTAGTCAATTCTGAAACAAACAAATGCAAACATTCTCTCATAGTTTAAGTAGGAGGATTATAGAAACCAAGGGAAAAGAGATTCAAGAGTGAAGAATTGGTCAACAGGGTCAAAGAACAGTTATAGAGAACTGGGAATTGGATTTGGCAATCAGGAGGTTATTGCTGACCTTCTGGGAACAGTTTCAGAGGCATGCTGGAGGGAGAAGCCAAAGTGCAGTGGGGTAAAGGGAGAGTGGCAGGTGGTCAAGTAGAGGCAAGGCAGTGAATTCAGCTTTGTTCTTCAAGAAGCTTGGTGGTAAATGGAGGCACAAGAAGTGTGTTTTATTTTTTGTTTTGTTTTGTTTTGTTTTGTTTTGTTTTGGTGGGAGGACTTCTGGCCATTGCAAATCATGTCAGGGAAGAGGGTGGGGCAGGTAAGTGAGCCAGCGGCATCACTGAGTGAGTCCTAGTCAGGGAAGTGACTTTAAAAAAAATTTTTTTTAATGTTTATTTTTGAGAGAGAGAGACAGAGTGAGAGCGGGGAGGGTCAGAGGGAGAGGGAGACACAGCATCTGAAGCAGGCCCAAGGCTCCCAGCAGGTTGGGCTCAAACTCCTGAACCGTGAGATCATGACCTGAGCAGAAGTCAGACACTTAACCGAGCCACACAGACACCTCTGGAAGTGATTTTTGATATGCCAATATACTCAATGCTGAAGGAAAGTAAGGGGTGCCAGCCAATTTCACCTGTTCAAGTTAGTGAACTGAGTTAAATTTGGCTCAGAAACATATGCTTTTAAATTCATCTTTTCCTATATTCTTTGTTTTGTGCTCTCATTTTTTTTTTCCTCTCTTAAAGTTTTCTTTTAAAAGCTCTCACCGGGACGCCTGGGTGGCGCAGTCGGTTAAGCGTCCGACTTCAGCCAGGTCACGATCTCGTGGTCCGTGAGTTCGAGCCCCGCGTCAGGCTCCGGGCTGATGGCTCGG
The DNA here is from genome assembly GCF_023721935.1 of Panthera uncia. Taxonomy (NCBI): domain Eukaryota; kingdom Metazoa; phylum Chordata; class Mammalia; order Carnivora; family Felidae; genus Panthera; species Panthera uncia. The sequence continues at coordinate 119,136,868 of NW_026057577.1, forward strand.
AGCCTGGAGCCTGTTTCCGATTCTGTGTCTCCCTCTCTCTCTGCCCCTCCCCCGTTCATGCTCTGTCTCTCTCTGTCCCAAAAATAAATAAAAAACGTTGAAAAAAAAATTTTTTTTTAAAAATAAATAAAAATAAAAAAATAAAAGCTCTCACCTTGGGGCACCTGGGTGGCTCAGTTGGTTAGGCACCTGACTTCAGCTCAGGTCATGATCTTGCAGCACACATCGGGCTCTGTGCTGACAGCTCAGAGCCTGGAGCTTGCTTCAGATTCTGTGTCTCCCTCTCTCTCTCTCCCTGCCCCTCCCCCACTCATGCTCTGTCTCTCTCTGTCTCTCAAAAATAAATAAAGACATTAAAAAAATATAAAAATTCACCTTAATTTGGCTGAATTAAGAAGATTTTTTTTCACTTTAGTCAAGATAGACTAGTATATAATTGGGAAGAGTGTGTGTGTGTGTGTTGGGGGAGGTGTGAGTGATAGTTAAAATGATTGAGAATAGATGGGTGGGATTGGGGACAAGGGGTAGGGACAACTGTAGACACTGGCCCTTTATTACTTACATAGTTGTCCCTATTATATTTACAGAACAAAAATCAGCTGGGTGTCAAACTTTTGGGGAGCTCAAAACCTTATGCAAACTTTAGATATGTTTGAATGCCTAGTTTATCCCTTTGAGTATAGGCATCTCAACTTCTGCATGTGACTGTCTCCCAACTCTGTTCACCGTCACGATGTCTAATATGAGATCATGTACTTCGTGTGTTTTCTACTGATGGCCATGAACAAAGTTCACAGCAGCTATAAAATTCCTGCTGCATTTTGGTATATCCAATGTGGACTGAGGCATTTATTAAGACATAATAACTGAATCAAGGATGACAATAATTCTATATCTAATGTGAACCCTCTTAAATTAATGGCTAAAGTCTGGAAGTTGTTTCTTCTTCCCCACACCCAAGGCAATAGCTAATTATTTCAGTGTGAAGGCTATTAATGGAGCTAGTTGAAGAAGAAAGCCACTGAGGGGCACCTGGGTGGCTCAGTCAGTTGAGCATCCAACTCTTGATTTTGGCTCAGGTCATGATCCTAGGGTTGTGAGATCAAGCCCCATGTGGAGAGCCATGTGGAGCCCTGCACTGAGTGTGGAGCCTGCTTAAGATTCTCTCTCTTTCTGTCCCTCTCATCCACTTGCATTCTCTCTCTCCCTAAAATAAAAATTAAAAATAACAAAAAGAAGAAATCTAAACTCTTTACTGTACCTGTGCCCTGGTAACAAAGGATATCTTTTTTCAGAAAACTATCTGAAATGGGTTTCACTGGATTCTGTCTGGTGACAGTATTTTATTACTGACCACAGTCTATCAGACTGATGAACCAAAATAAGGTGGCAGCACTGGGCAAGAAGCAAGTGGGAAAGAGCCGCTAGCCTTTGGCCAAAGCTGGTAGTTTTGGTCAGAAAACCTGAGTGTGTCACCTTTTCAAATAAGCTGGTCTGTAAGAATACATTTAACCCCTTTTTCTGTATCTGTGCTAAGTTCAGAATCAAATATGTGGTATAGCTTGCTGGTATTCAGTAAGAGAAATCACTCTCTCTATTTAGACCAAGTTCTGGACCAGAGGTTTTCACACCTGAAGTGTGTGTGTGTGTGTGTGTGTGTGTGTGTGTGTGTGTGTTGTGTGTAATTCTTCTTTTTCAAGAGCCATGATACTTAAATCTTCAACCAAACTTTAACCAAAGCAGGCAGGCAGATTTATGTGATCTATGGGAATTCAACTTTTACTCTGCTGCCCTTAAGTCACTTTTCTTATTTCAAATTTAGACTTTTATCCATCAGCAGAATATCAAGCATTACCATCCATCTCTGGCCTAACAGCCAACCTATTTGGTTTCCATAAAACAACCATTTTTATATTACAATGGTACTTGTTTGTTGATCCACTTGAGTGTTTTATTATGTTTTCCTTCATTGTTTAAAATAAACAAATGTAAGATGGAGAAATTTAACATGCTAACATTAGCAATAATACAATTAAGAAAAAGATGGAGAAAGCATGCAGTAGACCACACATTGGTATTGCAACCCCAATAATTCCCTGGATGAAATATGAAATTGGCTTCCATAGAGAGAGGTCAAAGAGAGACTGAAAAAAGAGACAGACCACTCCAGATTGGTAAGTGAAAGTTTTAAGAAGCAAGGGAACTTACATGTTAGGCTTTTCTTGGGTGGCCACAAGACAAGTAGCTCTCCACACCAGCCCACCAGAATCTTAAATTTTTGTAGTAGGCTTAACTGGGTTCAGTCCTGTTTTAAGTCCAGATGACCTCAACAACACTTTACTCCCTCAAGGCTATGTCCTTGAAATAACTTCTAGTGTGGAAATGGTGAGCAGAAGGACAGGAGAGAGGGCGAAGAGCTTCCAATGGCCTGGGTCCAGTTCACAGTTCAACTGATAGTCATGTCCTCTCAATAACCTCCTCCAACATCAAAGGAGGTGTCTCTTCCGTCTGGTTTGGATGCACATTACAAGAAACCTTGTTGAGAAGAAGTCAAACCTTCACTCTGCAAATGACATGATACTCTATGTGGAAAACACAAAAGACTCTAATAAAAAACTGCTAGAACTGATATATGAATTCAGCAAAGTCACAGGATATAAAATCAATGTACATAAATCTGGCATTTCTATACACCAATAATGAAATAGCAGAAAGAGAAATCAAGGGATTAATCCCATTTACAACTGCACCAAAAACCATAAAATACCTAGAAATAAACATACCCAAAGAGGTAAAATATCTATACACTGAGAACTGTAGAAAGCTTATGAAAGAAATTGAAGAAGGCACAGAGAAATGGAAAAATATTCCATGCTTAGGGACTGGAAGAACAAATATTAAAATGTCTATACTACCCAAAGTAATCTACATATTCAATGCAATCCCTATCAAAATTATAGCAGCATTCTTCACAAAGCTAAAACAAACAATTCTAAAATTTTTATGGAACCAGAAAAGACCCTGAATAGCCAAAGTAATGTTGAAAAAAAAATCAAAGCTGAAGGCATCACAATTCTGGACTTCAAGCTGTATTATGAAGCTGTAATCATCAAGACACTATGGTACCAGCAAAAAAACAGACACATAGATCAATGGAACAGAATAGAGAACCCAAAAATGGACCCAAAAATATATGGCCAACTAATCTTTGACAAAGCAGGAAAGAATATCCAATGGAAAAAAGACAGTCTTTTCAGCATAATCATTTTGGGAAAACTGGACAGACATGTAGAAGAATGAACCTGGACCACTTTCTTACACCATACACAAATAATAAACTCAAAATGGATGAAAGACCTAAACATAAGACAGGAAGCCATCAAAATCCTAGAGGAGAAAACAGGCAACAACTTCTTTGCAGTAACTTAGCTGCAGTAACTTCTTACTTGACATGTCTCAAGAGGCAAGGGAAACAAAAGCAAAAATGAACTATTGGAACCTCATCAAGATAAAAAGCTTCTGCACAGTGAAGGAAACAACAAAACTAAAAGTCAACTGACAGAATGGGAGAAGATATTTGCAAATGACATATCAGATAAAGGGTTAGTGTCCAAAATCTATAAAGAACTTATCAACTCAACACCCAAAAAACAAATAATCCAATGAAGAAATGGACAAAAGACATGAATAGACACCTTTCCAAAGAAGATATCCAGATGGCCAATAGACACATGAAAAAATGCTCAACATCATTCATCATCAGGGAAATACAAATCAAAAGCACAATGAGATACCACTCACACCTGTCAGAATGGCTAACATTAACAACTCAGGCAACAACAGATGTTGGTGAGAATGCAGAGAAAGAGGATCTCTTTTGCATTTTTGGTGGCAATGCAAGCTGGTGCAGCCACTCTGGAAAACAGTATGGAGTTTCCTCAAAAAGCTAAAAATAGAACTACCCTACGACCTAGCAATTGGACTACTAGGTATTTATCCAAAGGATACAGGGGTGCTGTTTCGAAGGGGCACATGCACTGCAAAGTTTATAGCAGCACTATGAACAAGAGCCAAAGTATGGAAAGAGACCAAATGTCCATCAACTGATGAATGGATAAAGAAGATGTGACTATTCTCCTTCCATTCCATACAGTGGAATATTATTCAGCAATCAAAAAGAATGAAGTCTTGCCATTTGCAACAATGTGGATGGAACTAGTATATTATGCTAAGCAAAATAAGTCATTCAGAGAAAGACAAATATCATACGATTTCACTCATGTGTGGAATTTAAGATACAAAACAGGTGAACATAAGGGAAGAAAAATAATATAAAAATAGAGAGGAAGACAAACCATAAGAGACTCTTAAATACAGGGAACAAACTGAGGGTTGCTGGCAGGGTGTTGGGTGGGGGAAAGGGCTAAAGGGGTGAGGGGCATTGAGAACATTTTGTGGGATGACCACTGGGTGTCATATGTAAGTGATGAATCACAGAATTCTAGTCCTGAAATTATTATTACACTATATGTTAAGTAACTTGGATTTTAATTAATTAATTAATTAAATGGAACAAAGAACAACAGGAGGCCTTTCAACAACTGAAAACTAAAAACAAAACAAAAAAATAGTGTCCGACTTTGGCTCAGGTCATGGTCTCACCATTTATGATTTTCAGCCCCCGAAATGGGCTCTCTGCTGTCAGTGCAGGGCCTGCTCTGAATGTTCTGTCCCCCTCTCTCTCTGCCCCTCCCCCCTTTCAAAAATAAACATACATTTAAAAAAAACATTTTTGGGCTTTGGGCCAAAGCCCTTAATAGACACTTTACCAGAGCAGATACACATGTGACAAATAGGCATATGTAATATGCTCCACCTCATGTCATCAGGGAAATGCAAATTAAAACGACAATGAGATGCCACTACATACCTATCAGAATGGTCATAATGTGGAACACTATAAGGCCAAGTGCTGGTGAGGATGTGAAACAATAGGAACTTGCATTGCTGGTGGGAATGTAAAGTGGTATCTTCACTTTAAGAGAGAGTTCGGTGGTTTCTTCAAAACTAAACACAGTCTACCATTCAACCTAGCCATTACATTCCTTAGTATTTTCCCAAAGGATTTGAAATTGTATGTCCACACAAAACCCTTCACATAGATGTGTATAGCAGCTCTATTCATGATTGCCAAAACCGATGAATGGATAAGTTAACTGTGGTACATCCAGATGATGGACTATTATTCAGTGCTAAAAAAAGAAATGAGCTATTAAGCCATGAAAAGATACAGGGGAAATTCAAATGTATATTACTAACTGAAAGAAGTCAATATGAAAATGCTATATACTATATAATTGAACCATATGACATCCTGGAAAAGGCAAACTATAGAGACAGAAAAAAAATTAGTGGTTACCAGGGGAGAGATAAATAGGTGGAACACTGAGGATTTTTAGGGCAGTGAAAATACTCTATATGGTACTACAGTTGAGCCTTGAGCAACACAGGCTTGAACGGTCCCACCCATAAGTGGATTTTTTAAAGTATAGTACAGTGCATGTATTTTATCTTATGATTTCCTTAATATTTTCTTTTCTCTAGCTCATTTTATTGTAAGAATACAGTATATAGTACATATAAAATACAAAATCTGTATTAATCAACTTCATGTGAGTGGTAAGGCTTCTTCTGGTCAATAGTAGGCTCTTAGTAATGAAGTTTTTGGAGAGTCAAAAGTTATATGTGGATTTCTGCAAGGGATTGGCACCAAAGCCCTACATTGTTCAGGAGTCAGCTGTAGAATGATAGCTACACGTCATTGTACATTTGTCCAAATCCACAGAATGTGCAGCACCAAGAGACAACCCTAAGGTAAACCAAGGACCTTGGGTAATTATTAATGTATACCTGTAGGTTCATCAGTTGTAACAGACGTGTTGCACCACTCTGGTTGGGGATGCGGATAATGGGGAGGTTATGCAGGTGTGAGGACGAGGGAACACACGAAATCTTGGTACCTTCTTATCAATTTTGTATAAACTTAAAACTGCTCTAAAATAACGAAGTCTTTAAAAAATAAAGTCTACTCCCTCTGTCTCAAAAATAAATAAACATTTTTTTAAAAAATTTAAAAAAAGGCGGGCGCCTGGTGGCTCAGTCGGTTAAGCATCTGACTTCGGCTCAGGTCATGATCTGGCGTTTGTGGGTCGGAGCCCCGCATTGGGCTCTGTGCTGACGGCTCAGAGCCTGGAGCCGGTTTCGGATTCTGTGTCTCCCTCTCTCTCTGCCCCTCCCCCACTAGCGCTCTGTCTCCCTCTGTCTCAAAAATAAATAAACATTTAAAAAAAATTTTTAATAAAGTCTACTAAAAATAATTTATAAAACACTATCAAAGTTATCATTATAATCTCCTTTCCATCTGTGGCAAATTACCATCAAGGATTCCATTTTACTTCATTACACCTTTTTTTTAAATCAAATGTGATTTCAGTGAAACTAAGAGAGCTAGGCTTTGAGGTAAGAAATTTATAAAATTAATTTTCATCACACATTATTAATGTTTAATCCTTGTTTTGAATATTCATAGATATAGTGTATGACATACAGGGGTTAAAAAGCTGCAGTAATCTTTCTGTGTGTGAAGAATTTTAGAATTATTATTTATTCTCTGAGAAGATACCTCACTCCCCTTTACTTTCTTTCAATCACACTCTCAGGAAAGCTTCATTTATAAAAGTAGCAAATTGTATCTTAATGAAATATTAGTTTCATACCCTCACAAAACTTATAACCTGACTCTGTCTACAATTCCCATTTTTAGACTCACCTTTGGGTTAAGGCTGTTACTACAATGTAGGCAACAGAAATAAAGCCCCATTATGTTTCAAAATGAAAACATAAAAGATTAACTTTTTTGACGGGCATTTTTCTAAAATGTATTGCTCACGTTCCTACATTCTTAGGGTATGTAGAACATAATGACAAGTGTTCTTAGTTATCTGTAATCGTTACCATTACGTATTATTGTGCAATTTGGTATAATATTCTCAGGGCCTAATGAAGTAGAAGTATAGGGTTTTATGGATTTACTTATAGGCATATTTAATAGCAACCATTTAACTTATACAAATTTCATGTCTGTTTTTTATGTATTTTATTTCTTCTTTTTCTTTTTCTAATTACATTTTACTTCTTACTACTTTTAGCCAATCTTATAAAATTACATTTAATAGGCTGTAAATAAGGATCTGAGAGTTTCTGCTAGGAATAACAATTATGAGTTTGAGCATATAGTTTTAGAGTTTTTGTTTGGCAACTGAGATGCCTCTTGGTCTCAATTGTCTTTTATATGATGGAAATCACCCAATGAGTGACAGCTGGAAATGTGAATGTTATGTTATGTTTCAGTTTACTGATAACTTTATGAGTATTCCTAAAGGATTGGTAAGCTTTCCCTCTTCTATGACAAAATATTTCAAGAATGTCAAAAATACCAAAAAAATATTTTTAAATTTATTTTTAATATGTGCATATATGCCAAACAGATTATATAAAATATTGACATTTTCCTATATTAAGAATTTTTGTTAAGGGCACCTGGGTGGCTCAGTCAGTTAAGTGTCTGACTCTTGGTTTCAGCTTAGGTCATAATCTCACCATTTGTGAGTTCAAGCCCTGCATCAGGCTCTGTGCTGACAGTGCAGAACCTCCTTGGGATTCTCTCTCTCTCCCTCCCTCTCTCTCTCTGCCCCTCCTGCACTCTCTCTCTCTCTCAAAATAAATAAATAAACTTTCAAAAAAGAATTTTTGTTAAAGAAATAAAATGCATGAAGACAATTGAGGTTTTTTTATATTATCACAGATTCCCTTCTCCTTTCTCAGATGCAACCACTTGCCTGAAGATGATGGGTATCCTTTCTGTCCAAGGTTTATGCATTCACAGTGCACATGTATTAATAACTCATTTATGTAATATACTGTTGTATGTTTTTTAAATTTTAAATAAGTAGTGTCTTACTTATGTAGCATTCTGCAATGTGTTTTTCATTCAAACTTTTTCAAGGTTGGCCTATATAATTCATGGAGTTCTAGTTCATTAATTTTAAATACTGTGCAATATTCCATTGTATAACTAACACAATTTACATGAATTTTTCACTCTTTTAAACAGGATTGCTATAAACATTCCCTTGCATATTTCATTATGTATATTACATCTTATATGCGTGCTGGAGAATTTCTCCAGGGTGTATAGCAGGCATTAGAATAGCTAGGTTACAGAATATACACATCTTCACATTTACTAGATGTGGCAAAGCACCCTCAGGTAGTGGCAACTTCTATTTACTCCAGCAACGCCGCGGTGGTCCCATTATCTCAATTCCTTACTAACTCTTGATTTTGCCAAATTTAAACTTTTTTTTGCCATTTTTGTTTTTGTTTTGTTTTGTTTTTGTTTCATTTTTCATGAGTGAGGGCATGCCAGAGAGAGAGGGAGAGAGAGAATCCCAAGCAGGCTCCTTGCTGTCAGCGCAGAGCCCAATGCAGGGCTCAAACCCACAAACTGTAAGATCATGACCTGAGCCTAAGTCAGATGCTTAACTGACTGAGCCACATAGGTGCCCCATTATAGTTGTTTTAATTTGTATTTCCATCATTATCAGGGAAGTAAAACATTTTTCTTATATTTACTGGACGTTCAGGTTTTGGTTTCTGTAAACTGCACGTTCATATCCTTTGCTCATTTTCCTATTACATTTTTGAATTTTTCATATTCATTTGCAGTTATATTTATATATCGAAATACCAATCATTGGCCAGTTATTTGTGTTACAATGGTCTTTTCCTAGCCAATGGTTTGTTTTTTAAATTTATTTATGGCAACTTTTATTTCACACAAAACATTCTCGTTCTTGAATTTAAAGGAATTGAATATATTAGTCTTCTGCTTTTTGTTTCTTAATGAAATGTTTTCTACCCCAATGTCTTAGAGATGTTCTTTCAGCTGGGATTTATCTGTGTGCATTGTGTGACACAGATATCTCACTTTGTTTTTTCACACAAAGAATCTACTTAGATCTCTTTTGGAATCATCGACATCTTTTGGATATTGAGTTTTCATTGGTGTTAAATATTCATTTTTTGGATAATGTGTGGTTATGTTTCACCCTTCCTTTTAGAGGTTAGTTCTTTGGATAAAGTGACCTTTCATCCATCAACTCAATATCTATTAATCATATTGTTGTTATAACTATTGTTAGTGATAGTAACAAGCTATGCTGAGTTGGAATGCAACAGTCCTCATTTGTTCAGATTAAGCATCACACTTGTTCATGTGCAAGGGCAATGACTAGTCCATGGAGCAAATTAACAGAGCTACAGTAAATAATAATGATTAGTTATTATGTGCCAGGCATTATACTTAATATTTTACTTGAATTAAGTAATTCAATCCTCATAAATATTCCTTGGGATAAATTGTTATTATCCTTGTTTTCCAGAGGATGCAGAAGAGGTTTAATAACAGTCTGAGCCATTGTCAGTTTTGACCACAACCAAAAACCTATTTATCCCAAAGTCTTCACTGTTTCTTAGGGAGGTGGTTATTGTGAAAACAGCAGGAAAGAGAAGTATCTACCCAAATTATTTGGCTTTTGTTGTGATTCTTCACCAAAGAATTATTAAGTTGCACCACAACCTAATGTTTGCCCTCCCTTGAGAATAATTATTAGCATTTCTAGGATAAGACACGTTGTTGGTTTTTTGGTTTTCCTTTTTAAATCAAAGCAGCAAGCCCTAATCAATCCAATAATTGACAGAAAGGACCAGCTGATAGGTGAGATTTTTAAATATGGCTGTAATAGCATAACATATCGAGAAGTTGAATCACTATGTTGTGCATCTGAAAATAATGGAGTATTATGTGTCAACTATACTCAAAAAATAAAAACAAAAAAATAATACAGATGGCTCTTTCATAAGTGAAGAACAGACGCATATAGAAGAAAACTGCAATAGATATTTCATCACCGTGTGAAATACTCTAAAAATATTCAGGGCAAGGAAGAATGATAAACCAGTGTTTGGCTGAAACCATGCAGAAAATAAAGAAATCTAAAATCTCATGAGATGTTAACTCAGAGTAGTTCCATCTCTCCACTTGGAGAATTCCCTAGTAATGTTAGTGTAGCTGCTTTTGTCCAGCTATTAACTGAAAGCATTCTGTTGCTCATTAGTGAAGAAACATATTGAGTCCCCAGCAAAATATAAAGGAGTTATAAGATAAATAACGTTTTAAAACATGCTATGTAGTAAAATTACGGCTTTAGATTTTTCTAGTAATGGGTAGTAGTCCAAATCAATACAATAACATTCTATAAAACATACTGTTAAATAGTTTACTTAACTCTTAGAGAAGAAAAGGTAGGAAAGACATTTTCCACAGTAAACATTAAAAAGTCTTTGTAAACCAGTTTCTTGTCATTTCAACAAGTATTTTTTTCGAGAGCTTGCTTTGACCCTTGTATTGTACTAACCAAAAATACCAAGATTAAAAACTTAATTATCCTTACCCTTTAAGAAATTGTCATCTTGATTAGTGGGCCATTAGTGGCCATCACTTAGCTATATCCTGAGAGCATAGACTAAAGACAGATAAAGTTTGATGGTAGACTGACTGCAAAAATGGCCCAAACATTCTATTCTCTGTAATCATGACTTTTGCAATATGACTTTATAGGTCCTCCCATTAAGAGATGAGTCTGGCCTTGTTATTTGCTAATAAAATGTGATAGAAATGATAGCATATCAGTTCCTCATTTAGGCCATAAGAAACTTCTGCTCCCTAAAGCCCTGCCACACCCATGAGAACAAGACTGGAATAGTCTAGGTCAGCCAGCCTGCATCATTGATTAGCTAGTTGACCACGGAATGAATTAGGTGGAGCAAACATATTTGAGATCAACTTATGTTGCTCCAGATCGCCAATACTGCCCAGCTTACCCACAGCTCATGAGAAGTAATAACTGATTATTGTTTTAAGGCTCAAAATGTAAGACACTAGGTTTTGAGGTGGTTTGTTTTATAGAAGTAGCTAACTGATAGAAATACGCAAAATATTTATGTGGCTGGAGTATGGCTCTAGAAAGTCAAGTCCTTCCGGAGCAATTCAGGAAGTTTAGGCAACTGAATGTTCCTTGGCAGGTATTTGGTGGGAAAATATGGAAATGAAGACAGTTGAGGAATTATCAAGTCAAACTTGACCAACTTCACAAGATTTTCAAAGTCAGGGCCTCTATACAGCTGTTGCCAGGCTTCTAAATGTCTTATTTTATGCTTCTGACAGTCAGTGTTTAGGCTCAAAATCTAGTGTCAAAAGACCATAGAATGTGAGAGCTAATAGAAACTTCAGAGATTTCATACCCTCATTTTGCAAATAAATAAGAATAGAGACCCATCTCTATTCTTATCGATCGAAAAGTGATCGATGACCTGTCCTAAGTCACACAGATAACTTTTATCTCTCACTCTTATTTGTCACTCACAGTTAGTTACAATTGTCAGTGTTCTATGGATTGGTGCCTCTTTTTCACTGCTTCCTTCAAAGTTTATGGCTTTATCGCTCGGTATTTGATTTATTTCAATGGCCTATTTCTTGATATTTCTTCTTATGGCAGTGTTTCATAATAAGAGCACCACTGGCATTTTAGGTAGGAAAATTCTTCACTGTGGGAGACTGCCTTGTGTCTTGCTAGACATTTTGTCTCCTTGATCCCAAGGTAATAAGTGGTATGTTATGTGAGTTTTGCCACACCTAAAAATAAAAGTTAAAAAAAATACCCCTACATAGTTACAGTTATGCCCCTCTCTCACTGACACTATGGAGGGTGTACTAAGCCACTACAAAGACTCTTGAGAAACCCTTTGGAAATTACTCCTCCTAGAGCCTTCCCTGGTGAATCTAGCCCATTTTATTCTTTGAATTTTCTGACCATAGCAATAATTGACCTTTATTATATTTATTCATAACTTCATATTATTAGTATCACATAATCTGATATTTTATACATTTTGTTTCATTAAATGGCTATTATGGATAAGCTCTGTGTTCTGGGCTAGACCTTAAACTGCTTGGGCTTTTGCCTTTCTCATAGCACCTTGCTCAGTAGTAGGTCTGTGGTTTATATTCTACATATACTTGTTGATCAGTTGACTATTGGAGACTTGACTGGAGAGCAACAGAAAGCTACTAGAGTCGTGGTTACTTTGAAATTAAATGTTGCATTGTGCACTTTACTTAGCCTTTCTCTGCATTGTCTAGTGTACTACAGCACTGTGAGCTGCTGTCCTCCTACAGACTACAAAAATACACCATTGTCCTGTGGATTTTGAGTCTTGCTGCCTAGTTTTATGGAAAATAGTAAAGACCTCTTTAAGTCTGAGCTCCCTTTATCCATGTAACACACAGGATGGCTTTTAAATCCAGGGCATTGTCTAGGCCCTCCTGGAGGAAGCCTCCCTTCAGTTGTCACATTCACCAATAATGCCAGACCTTTCCCACCTGTTTGTGTTGGCCTTTTCATTTACTATTCTTTGGAACCATTTCAAACTTACTGTCAAATAATAACCTGCCATCACGTAACTGTGTACCTTATGGCTGTCTTCCCTCCTGCACTCTCTTCCTCCTCATGTAACTCTCCTCACCCACTCCAATCCCTAAACTAGACATTACTGAAAAAGATCCATGAGGTTTTCCAGCATTCAGCATTTCTCTGTCCCCAACAATTCATTTTAAGAATCATAATGCATTTAATCTTTCTAAATTTCTCTGACCTTAGGCTTTCATGCAGGAATAAACACCATGCTCAGTTTGTCAGAGTAAGTAGTAGAGTGGGGAAAAAAGAACCTTTGCAGTTTGGTACAGGGAAATGGAACCCTGAAAATCTATTTGAGGCATAATCATCTGACAATTGTTCATGCCCCAGATGGAGCAAATCAGATTTATTATGCTCAAAAAACACCTTCAATTTTGATAGAGTTTCTATACAAGAAAAACAGTCATTTCATGCTGATATTACTTCTTATATTTTTGTTCAATTTTAACAGCCTATGCAAGAGCAATAACGTTTCCCCCCTAATTTTTGCCCTTCATATTCGTTCGGAGGTCATAAACCCTACAAGTCATTGATGACCATCTTGACTGATTTTATTTAGTAGAGTTTTAGGTGGGCTCCATGATTTTGGCTCACACTGGAGATGAATTATACAGGTCCTGTTTTCAGCATGAGGCTGCGATTCCAAGTGTTAACTTGAACATCTGTTGACTTTGATATCTGCCTACCCAGAAGGCATGTGGTTCTCTTCTGAAGAACTCATGTTAAATGTTAATTGGCTCCTTAGGGGAGTCTTCTTTGTGAAAATAGAAGATAATTTGTACTTTGTGCTAAACATTTTTCTCCATTGATTTTGGCATAGAGCTGATGGGAAATGTAATGTTTCCTTTAGCCACAGGGAAGCAATGAGGCTGGAAGCGTGGGTAGAGGGCTTTATTTACCTGTTTCCTCAATGTACCTTTCTTTCCAAGGCAATGTTTCAGGGTAGAGAATGTCCTCTTTGAGCACAAATACTGGTAATGCATTTCTCAGGGTAATATAGTTAGCTAGGTCCAAATCCACTTTTGTTAGGGCAGTTTTGGAATGTTTCAAAGCAGTCCTGCAATGTCATAAAGTCTTATATTTCAATGCTCCATTAAGAAAAGGTGGCTATTAATGTAATGGAGAAAGAGGCAGGTGTGCTTGGCACACTTGTATGTTTTCTAATATGTGATCTGAACAGATGGCGAGGAATGTGTAGAAATCCTGATGTCTCCTGGTCTTCTGACAAGTTGATCTCTGTGCTGCAGTGTGAACAAGAGTGGACAACTCTTCACAGGAAGACCAGTTGTTATGTTGGCAACTCTGTCAATAAAATGATCCTGCTCAACCTAAGTCCAAATCTGCCAGGGACTGAGGTTAAAAGAATTCTATTCACTTCAAGAATTGGTAGTCCTTGTACTGCTAATGTCATTATTTTAAAATTAGGGATTCATGGTCTTCCTCCTCTAGGTGTGTGGTGCCCTATAAAGTTGCCCAACACTACAGGAAACAGACCTACCTCTGCTTCATAGGCATCATCAGTTAACCCTTTACTTAGTGTTTTTGAGTTTCCTGGGAGAATTACAACATAGCTTTAAAATGTGTGAGCTGTGAATTCATCTGTGTGATTACCAAACCATAAACCATTTGGTGGCAGTTCTACAAGTCCAACATGGGCAGAGACTGCAAACACATGTTTATGTTCTCTATCTTTGTGGTATTTAAATTCAAAGTGATTCGCATAAAGTCAAAATGATCCTCCTCAGATGAGAAGGTGGTGATTATTCCTTTGACAGAGAGAGAGAGAGAGAGAGAGAGAGAGACACCTTGGATCATCTGGAAACTCTTGGTGAAGGGTATACATGCTTGGAGGTCAGGCCAGCTTCAGTTACAGCTGGTCTTTGTGTCATCTACACATTAGGCTCATGTATAAGCTTTTATTCAAATTAGGAATCCAAAAAGTTAAATCCATGACAAAAAGCTAAAAAACTACTTTTTAGCATATTACAGTTGGCAAAATTAATTTTTGATGCCATGTCTCACTTCCACCCCCTTTCTATATCTTTATTTTCTTGATTTTATTCCAGTCAATCAATCAATCAAGCCTCTGTGGCCTCCTTTTAGAAAGCTTAAATTGAAGTAGGAATGGAAGATGGCACCATCTATGGCTTAGAACCCCTTTTTTTTTTTTGAAAGACCCTTCTCACTACTCCATTATCTTCTCTCTTTCTCTACTTTTCTCACTTTGACTTCTACTTTGATCTTTACTCTGCTTTCATCTAAAATTTTCTTTCCTTCCTTCTTTCTTATTCTTTTCTTTCTTCTTTCTTTCTTTCTTTCTTTCTTTCTCTTTCTCTCTCTCTCTCTCTTCCTCTCTCCTTCCTCCACCTCCTCCCCCACCTCCTTATCCTCCTCCTCTAATTCTTATTTCAAGTGGAACTATAGAAGATTGTGAGGCAGAGAACAGGAGTCAGAGAAAAAACTGCATGTCTGTGATATAGATACAGTTATTCTTTCCTTGTTTTCTGTGTCCTAATTTGTTCACCTTTTACTGGATCTTAGTTCTTTCTCTTAAAAATATGCACAGAATTCTTTAGAGCAAAGCAAAGAGCAGCTTTAGCTGCAGAAAACCTGGGACGCTGGGTCTTCTAAAGCTCTGCCATGCTTTTCCAGGCATGTCTCCTCCACTCCCTTAAAGCACTTGGCCCTGCCCCAGGCGTGCTCCATCTCGCTGCTGTACATCACATAGCAAAAGCAAATTCTCAGTGGATATGGAACAGGGGTTGACAAATTTTCTCCATAAAGAGCCAAATAGTAAATATTTTAGGCTTTGCAGACCATCTATGGTTTCTGTTGCAACTACTAAACTCCAGCAGTTGGGCCACAATATCTGCCAAAAGCAATACATAAATGAATGGGCATGGCTGTGTTCCAATAAAACTATATTCATGTACACTGAAATTTGAATTTCAAATAATTTTCATGTGTCGGAAAATATTCTTCTTCTTTTCATTTCCCTCAACCATTTATAAGTATAAAAAGTAGTCGTACCTGGTAGGCTGAACAACAACAAAAAAACCACCAGGCTGTGAGCCAGATTTGGCCTGAGAATTATAATTTGCAGACACCTAATATAAAGGATAAATTCACAGAGACTGAGAATTTTATGTGAATGGCATGAAGTTTAAACTACTTCTATTTTGGCACAAGCCATGCTCTCAGGTTGGGCTCTTGTGATATATCTCAAGATCTCCTTATGTCATCCAATTATCCCAAATTGTAATAGAGGAGAGACAAGTATTCCATCTTGAAAAACCTGAAAATCATTCAGGAAGTCAGATTTTGGAGCATTATGATCCATACCTGTCACCTTTTACATTCTCATGACCACAGGTGGTCTCCCCCTGTGGTGTGTTTTCCTTCTGCATTTACCTCCATCTGAAAGGAACCCAGAAACGGTTGCTACCTAAATGATGACACTCCCCTCTAAGCATCATACCTTAAAGAAGGCGAGCAGCAAGGTTGGGGAAAAATCACATGAAGGGAAGAAAAGATTTTTACCCCCTGATGGAGGTTTCCATAGCCAAAACCAATACAGCCATGACCCAAATCTAAATGGGGATAGGAAGTTCAAAAATTGACTCCAGTGACCTCTAGGTATATTTGTACAATACCCCACTCTCCTCCTCTCCTTTGGGTAAAAACTGTCTCCCAAGAAGAATAAGATTCCCAGGGTGTGCCCTTTTTTGACAGTCACTGGCCAAGACTGTTTTTTGATGTGGGAAACAAAGGCAAATGAAAATTAAATTTCCTTACTGCCTACAGCCCACTGACAAATCCTTGAGACAGGGAGAGTAACCTTCTTTTGGGAGCTCACTGCTTCCATGTTAACACTTTGCTAAGGGCAAAAGGGAACCTTAGCTTAACATTATCCCGACATCCCACAATCTTTTAAGTCTACTTTAAATTTTTACATATAAAAATTCCTTTGGAAACTTCCTTTATCTCTACCCCCCCCCAAGATATATGTTAATAATCATATTCCAAGCATATGGCCCCTGATATAAATCTGAAGGGTCTCAGGACTGAGGTTTTACTAGACAGTAATACATGATCTTTTCTTGACAACAGCTAGTCCCCCAAGGTCTTGGAAATCTTGCTTCTAAAATTTCTTAGAGACTTACAGTATCCCTAACCCCCTTCCAACTGAAGGTTGGAAGGTATGTATATTATATACTGAAGGTATATATTCAGTCACCTATCACAACCCCAGTGCAGCTCTTTCTGCCCACAGGTCCTGTCCCTGTGCTTTAACAAAATCAGCTTCCTTTTTTTTTTTTTTTTTTTTTTTTTTTTTTTTTTTTTTTTTTACCAAAGATGTCTCAGGAATTCTATCTTGGCCATTGGCTCCATACCTCAACACTTCAAACCACAACACTTTTCACCTGCACTTGCCTTTGATCTCTTCAAGAAAAATACAAAGGACCTGGACAAAAGATTAAAAGACATTGGCTTCCTGCGAGGTTTTCACCAACTTTGTTGCTCTCAGACTGAAGTCTAGCATCTATATCCAAGCAACAAAACAACTGCATCATTTGAACAGCAGAAAATTGAGTAGGAAAATTGAATTCTTTTTTTTTTTAATTTTTTTTTTAACGTTTATTTATTTTTGAGACAGAGAGAGACAGAGCATGAACAGGGGAGGGGCAGAGAGAGAGGCAGACACAGAATCTGAAACAGGCTCCAGGCTCTGAGCTGTCAGCACAGAGCCCGACGCGGGGCTCGAACCCACGGACCGCGAGATCATGACCTGAGCCGAAGTCGGACGCTTAACCGACCAAGCCACCCAGGCGCCCCGGAAAATTGAATTCTGAAGCTGAAGGACAAAGTATAGAATCAAAGGCCCTTGCTTATAAATGAGTCCTGTTCAATCTTGCTTTTTCATTTATCTTCTTTTTTATTGTTGTCAGACTATTTTCCCCAACTAGATATTCATATTGGGAAGTTCTGCTTAAGCAATTTGTTATCTAGAAGGGAAAAAATGTACAACTTGAAGAAGCGGTGGGTTTTCAAAGAAATGAAAAGAACCATTTGTTGCAATGACTTGTAAAAACCCTGTGGCAAAGATCTTGTGTTGGTACAAACAGCTCTAGACTTATAAGTGGATTGTGAGCCAAAAGTTTGTTTGTAAGTCATTTGTTTATAACTTGGAAGGCATTTGCCTATAGGAACGGTGTTGTAGGTGGTGGCTGAACACCAGCATTTAGTTTCCACAGCTTGTGTAATACACCGTCTTACATTTGAAATGGTAAAATAACAGGGCTTGAGGCTCTCAGACTGAAGTATGCAGAGACATGGCAATGAATCCTTCTGGCCATGGAATAAACATGGTGCATCTCTCTGATATGTTCATTTTGTTATAAAATTTAGGGAAGTATCCCTTCTGAATTAAAAATAGGTAATGCAGGGGTGTCTTAAGTACCTCAGTCTTAATTTCTGCTCAAGTCGTGATCTCACAGTCGTGAAATCGTGAAATGGAACCTCCAGTTGGGGTCTGTGCTGGGTGTGAAGTCTACTTAAGATTCTCTCTCCCTCTGCCCTTCCCCCACTCATGCTCATGCTCTTTCTCTCAAAAAAAATAGGTAATGCATAATTTATCGAATAAAATATAAAATCCCTGAAAAATGTAAAGATAAAGGACAAGACTCAAGAATATTTTGTGCTTGTAGCTTGAAGCTTTGGTCCAAATCCCCAGGCTTCCTTGATTTCCCTATTATGCAAACTGGAGATGTGAGAGAAGCAAAGCAGGTCAGCATTCCAGCTCCACCTTTGTCTGCAGCATGGCAGCTTCTAGAAGTAGACTCCAGTGGCTCCAGCCAGGCAAGGACAATAAATGAAACTCACTTTATCTAAAATGTAAATTACCATCTTGCTGGGGTAGAAGGAAATAAAGTACCCAAAAGTGACTGGAGGAGACAAAGGAGTCTTGACCCCTTCATGCAAGGTGGATCCTAGACTGGATTGTGGAATGGGAAAAGGACATTAATGGAAAAACTGGTGAAATTCTTTTTTTTAAGTTTATTTATTTTGAGAAAGAAAGAGGAACAAAGCGGGGAGGGGCAGAGAGAGGGAGAGAGAGAATCCCAAGCAGGCCCTGCTCTGTCAGAGCAGAGCCCGACACAGGGCTCGAACCCATAAACTGTGAGATTAGGATCTGAGCCACAGTTGGACACTTAATCCACTGAGCCACCAGGCACCCTAAAACTGTTGAAATCCTACTAAAGACCAGAAATTAGTTCAACTATTGTAACAATGGTGGAATGTCAAAGAAGAGTGGGGAAGTCAGAAGCACATGCTAAAAATTAAACTGCTAAAAACAGTGCTCATATCAATCTCAGTCTTTTTCCTTAAACATCCTTTTATTAATTAATAAGATAAGGGGATATCCTGATATTGTTTCCACATCTGTTATCTCTAGAGATAGGAATGGTGAAGCAAGCCTGGGGCTTAGTGTAAAAAGAGCTTGCTTCAGATGGTTCACACATCTGAACTGGACAGTTCATGGAAATGGATCAAGTTTTCCAGACTCTACTATGGCTGGGAAAGTTTGGGGGTGAGACAGAGCTTTCCTGGGAGACTTCTTGGTTAACTTTCTAAGTCAGAGGCCTTGTTCCAAGACAGTTGACCTGAAAGCCTGCCCCTGCTCCCAAGGTATTGGTGGATCCAGGAGTATTTCCTGCTCACCGGGGTTAATCCAAGATTTAGTATCATTTTGGCATAGTGTGCAATTTCCCAAGCCCTTAAAAACTTCATGCCATCCATGAATGGAAAAGACCTGTTATATTAGCCTGACAGATACACTGTCAATATAATTAGTAATATTGAATTTCTTTCTCCTTTAGGAGGGAATAGGAAAGACAAAGCAGAAAAAGAACTAGTCATGTAAAATGAAAAGGCAGATGCGGGGGGATGCCAATTAAAGAGAAGGGAAAAAAAGAGACTACGGCAGCAGGTACAAACTCAGTGACTGCAGTTTTGCTGCTCCCCTGTGGAAGCACAAATAGAAGTTTGGAGGTTAGTATCACGAGAACTCCCTAAACTACAGACACACATGTGCACATGCACACATGCATGTGTGCACATTTAATGGGACTTATTCTGACCTATGCTTACTTTAATTCCAGAGAGCAGAGTCTAGGGAGGGTGTCAAGGGCAGGGTGGAGGGAAGAGTAAGGGACGCTCACGATTCTTAAGGTAAGTGTAAGGGACAGAAAGAAAACTCTGCATGTAGCATGGAAGGCTTCCTCTAGTACACACTTACGCCTAAGGATGTTCTTTATCTCTCCAACTATTTGAGAACAAACAAAAATTACTCCCAGAGGTGTTCTAAACCATGCATGGATCATAAAAAAAGCACTTCTCCACTTTATTGTTCTATTGCTGGTTCTGAGGTCTGCAGAGCATTTAGTGAGACTTTGAAGTCTCCAAGAAAATGCCTTTCTCTGCAGAGAAAATATCCCCTGTCCCAATATGCCCCAGTCCAGCCATCCAAAGGGGGAATTAATTATAAATGGCTTCACCGAAACCGAGACATACTTATGTATTGTTGTAAGAGGGGTTTTTCCTTAATATTTAAGTTTTTATTTTTTAAAATGTTTGAACTTAAAGAAAAGTTGCAAAAATAGCACAGAAATTTCCCACATACCCTTCACTGAGGTATTCCCAGTGTTAACATCTTACACGACCATGATACAATGATCAAAACAAAAAAATTAACATTGGTACAATATTGTAGATAATCCACAGACTTTACTCGGATTTTCTTAGCTTCTCCCCTGATGTCCTTTTCCTATTTCAGGATCCAATCCAGGATCCCGTCTTTGAGTTAACTGTCATGGCTCCATAGTCTCCTTTACTATGTGATAGTTCCTCAGTCTTTCCTTTTCTTTCATGACCTTGACACTTTTGAGGAGTACTGATCAGTACTGAAGTTATGCATTTTGATCAAGAGTACCCTTCTTGGAGCATCATTTTGGGAGTTTATGATGTCAGTATGTTTTATTATTAATGATGCTAACCTAGTTAAGGCAGTATCTGCCAGGACTCCCCACTGTAAATTTACTATTTTTCCTTTTATAATTAGTTAATATAGTATAGTGAGACACTTTGAGCCTCTTCAAATATTCTTTTTCATTATATGTTACTAAGTTTAACATTCATCAATAGTTCTCCTTTGTAACAATTATTATGATGTCAGTCACCTAAAGATGATTTTCTATTTCTATCACTTTTTCTACATTTATTCATTGGAATTCTACTGTAAGGAGGAGGTGTCCCTTCTCTCCCATTTATTTACTCATTTGATTATTTATTTATATCAATATGGACTCAGGATTTTTTTAGCCATAGTTATAATCCAATTCTATCATTATTTGCTGGAAGTTGTTTTTGTTTTGTTTTTTAACCTTATGCATCTTGAGCTCCTAAAAGGTGAAAATTATACCAGGAAAAAGAGATCCTCTCATCTATCTTAGATATTACATTTTAGTGCTAGACCTGAATGAATCTTTCAGAAATACTAAAGACAGAGTGGAAGGCCTGGGGAAATGTTTGGTACATTTTGGTAATGCATAATTCTGGAGAGCCTTGTCTCAAGCAAGCAATTTAGAGATACCCTTAGTGGCTAAAGATAAGATTTTAAACCAGGAAAAAGAGAACTCTTCAATTAAGAAGATAAATAGGAAGATGAACCCATATTGGAATCCTCAGAATTTGACTTTGAATGTTCAGAATTTGTCTAAATTGTAAATGTACAATTGCTTTGCTTCTAATGGAATCCCTTGCCCTGTTGTTTCCTGCTTACTAGGGAAAAGGGAAACAACACAAAATCCACAAGTATTCCATGTAGAAGAAGGACTTCCTCCTGTGTACTATTTCAGAACCACTTTTCTGAGAAAAGCCAAAAACAAACACTTGTAAAATGTCCTAAATGTCGATCCTTTCCCTTGGGTGAGATGTTCTTTAATGCTGGAAATCATCCTCCTTTCCACAAACTCCCACAGCTCCTTTGCACTTTTCTTAGGACTATTACCACATTTGGTCCTATCTTGTAACCTCTGTATATATCTAAACTTCCCAATAATTCCAAGTCAAAAATAAGCTGCTTTATTTGATGATACTAATAAATTATTCTTACATTTTTAAAGCTTGATAATAGTATTGTGGATTTGTTTTTTAAGAACTTGTTTTTTTGAGATACACACCAAAATATTTATGGATTTCATGGTATGTCTCAGATTTATTTCAAAATCACCCAGCATGGGGGTTGGGGGAGTAGGTAGCATATGTAGAGGGTGGAAGAGAATATCCTCATGACCTTGAATGAAAAAGAACTTCTTAAACAATACTTCAGAAACATAAACCATCAAACAAAGGATTGATGACTTTGATTAAAATTAAGGCTTTTCTTTGAAAAATGGTGGAACATGGGTAAAGGCAAGACAGATTTGGAATGACAAAATATATTTGCAATATTAGAACTGATAAGAGGCTTATATCTAGAATATACACTACACAATCTTCAGATCAGCAACAAAAACAAAAGAACAGTCATCCCCTTCAAAAAAAATGAATAAAGCAATCTTCAGCAGAGGAACTCCTTAAAATTAACAGGCATATTAAACAGAGGCTCAATGTTATTCATAGTTCTAAGAAATGCAAGACAATACAGTAGATATATTGTTTTATTAAAGTGGCAAAAATCTGAAAGTTCTTTACTGTCAAGTAAGTAGGGACATGGGGCTCTCATAGTCCTCATTCTTAGTTGGTAAATTGTAGGCTGGAATGGTCATTTCAGAGAGCAGACAAGCAGAACTTAGTCATGTTAAATTTACAAATGCCCCATGATCCAGCAACCATGCTACTGCACGTATATCCCAGGGAAAACCTCAACAGTTCTGTAAAGATGTTCATTGCAGCATTACTTTAAAGATGGAGATTTGTAGTCCCAAATAATCTTATAGGCAACACTAAATAAAAATATTCAAGAAACAGATATTCCATTTCTACAAATTCTTCCAGAGAACAGAAAAGAAGAAATGCTCCCCTACTCATTTTCTTAAGCTGAAATAGCAGCAGTAGATAGATCAGTGATTCTCAGTTCTCAAACGTTGCCTCATCTTAAAAGCATGATGTTTTTCTTGTGATCTTTCATACTTCTGTGGTATCGTTGTAATGTCTGCTATTTCACTTCTGGTTTTACTTACTTAAGTCTTCTCTCTTTTTTCTTAGTCTAGCTTAAGATCTGTCAACTTTATCTTTTCCAAAACAACTCTTAGTTTCATGTATCTTTTCTGTTTTTCTAGTCCTTACTTTGTTTATTGCTACTCTGATCTTTGTAATTTCTTTCCTTTCTTCTAATTTTGGGCTTAGTTTCTTCTTCTTTATCTAGTTCCTTGAAGTGTAAAGTTAGGTTGTTTATTTGAGATTTTTTTATCAACATAAGCATTTATCATTATAAACTTTTGCCACATCCCATAAATTTTGGTATGTTGTGTCTTCATTTTCATTTGTCACAAGATATAATTTTTGTTTCTCTTTTGATTTTTTCTTTGACCCGTTACTTGATCAGGAGTATATTGTTTAATCTTCACATATTTGTAAATTTTACAGTTGTCCTTCTGTTATTGATTTCTAGTTTCATTACATTGTGGTCAAAAAAAGATATTTGAAAGGAGTTCAGTCTTCTTATATTTGTGAAGATTTGTTTTGTTACCCAATATATGATCTATACTCGAGAATGTTCCATGTGTGCTTGGTAAGAATGTGTATTCTGCAGCTATTGGATAAAATGTTCTGTATATGTTTGTTAGATTCATTGGTATAAAGTATAGTTCAAGCCTAATCTTTCCCTGTTTTTTTTTTTTTTTTTTTGGTCTGGATGATCTACCCATTATTGAAAGTGAAGTCTTGTACTATTTTATTGTTTTGCTGTCTATTTTTCCCTTCAGATCTATTAATATTTGCTTTATATATTTAGGTGCTTTCATGTTAGGTATAAATATATTTACTATTTTCAGTTCTTGGTGAATTAACTATTTTATTATTATACAATGATTTTTGTCTCTTGTTATATTAGACTTAAAGTCTATTTTGTTTGATATAAATATAGCCACTATTCTTCTCTTTTGATTTCCACTTGCATGGAATATCTTTTCATATCCCTTCACTTTCAGCTTGTGTGTGTCCTTAAAATTGAGGTGAGTCTCTTGTAGTGCACATAAAGTTGTGTGTGTGTGTGTGTGTGTGTGTGTGTGTTATCCATTCAGCCACTCTATGCCTTTTGATTGGAAAATTTAATGCATTTACATTTAAAGTAATTTATATGTAAGGACTTACTAATATCATCTTATTAATTGTTTCTGGCTGTTTTGTACTTCTTTTGTTTCTCTCTTGCTGTATTCTTTTGTGATTTGATGATTTTCTACAGTGACATGATTTGATTCTTTTCTTACTATCTTTTGTGCATCTATAAAGGTTTTTGCTTTGTGATTATGGTGAGGCTTATATAAAACATTTTTCCTTTTATTTTTTTAATATGAAATTTATTGTCAAATTGGTTTCCATACAATACCCAGTGCTCATCCCAACAGATGCCCTCCTCAACGCCTATCACCCACTTTCCCCTCCCTCCCAACCTCCATCAACCCTGAGTTTATTCTCAGTTTTTAAGTCTCTTATGGTTTGTCTCCCTCCCTCTCTAACTTACAAAACATTTTGTAGTTAAAACTGTTTTAAACTGATCATGTAAAAACTCCAACCTTTTATTCCCACCTCCACATTTTATGTTTTTGATGTCACAGTTCACCTCTTGTTTGTATTGTATATCTAGTTATATTGGGTATTTAACAAATTAGTGTGGCTATCATCATTTTTAATGCTTTTTTCTTTTAACCTTTATACCAGAGTTAAAGTGATTTACATGCCACCCTTATAGTATTACAATAGTCTGAATTTGACCATATACTTATCTTTACCAATGAGTTTTGTGCTTTCATGTTTTCATATTACTAATTAACATCCTTTCATTCCAGCTTGAAGAACTCCTTTTAGCAATTCCTATACAGCAGGTCTAGTGTGAACCTGCTCAGCTTTTGTTTGTCAGAGAAAGTCTTCAGAAGAAGGAGAACTTTGTCAGGTAAGGTATACTTGGTTGGCAGTTTTCTTTCAGCACTTCAAATATATTATCCCATTCTCTCCTGAACTACTAAGAAATCTACTGATAGCTCTAGGGGATTCTCTTGTATGTGATAGTCTCTTCTCTTGCTGCTTTCAAATTTCTCACTTCATCTTTGATTTTTGACAGTTTAATAATGTATGACAGTATAGACCTCTTTAGGTTGAAACTCTTGAGGGACTTTTGAGTGCCATATATCTGCATGCCCAAATCTTTCCCCAGATTTGAAATGTTCTCAGCCATTATTTCTTTAAATATTTAAATAAGAGAGAATCTTATTCTCTCTTTTTTTTCTGGAACTCCCATAATTCAAATATTAGGTCTCTTGATGGTATCCCATAAATCTCATAGTCTTTTTTAATTCATTTTCTTTTTTTTTCTCCTCTGACTAGATTATGTCAAATAACTTGCCTTTAAGTTCACAGATTTTTTTTCCTTCTGCTTGGTCAAGTCTGGTGTTAACACTCATGATTGCGTTTTTCATGTCTTTCATTGTATTCTTTAGTTTCAAACTTTCTGTTTGGTTCTTTTTGTCTCTTTTATAATTTCTCTCTCTTTTGTTCAGCTTCTTATTTTACTTATGTATTTTTTCCTGATTTTATTGAGTTGTCTATTTTTTCTTATAGCTTGCTGAGCTTCCTTAAAACAATTATTTTGAATTTTTTGCCAGAAAATTTACAGATCTCCCTTTATTTATGCACAGTTACTAGAAAATTATTGTTCCTCTGATGGTAGCATGTTTGCTTATTTGTGTGTGTGTGTGTGTATGTGTGTGTGTGTACACTTTGAAGTCTTGTATTGCTATCTTTGAATTTGAAGTAGGTGTCACCTCCTCCAGTCTTTACTGGATGGGTTCAGAAGAGAAATGCTTTCACAAGTCGGGCCAAAAAAAGGTTTCTGAGACTCTCTCAGACCTTTTGTATGGATGCGCCCACTCCACAACTCTTTTTCCTTCTTGGGGGATTAGTCTTAAGATTGTATGCCCTCTCTTGATCCTGCAAAGCCAGGTAGAATGCTGAGAGCCTGCCATTTGTTTTCCCTAGGGCAGTGTCCTGAAGTGCTTGTGTTTGTGTGCCTTCTCTCAATCCTGCAGAGTTAGTTTGGCATTCTGTGCATATTTGCAAGCACCTGCAAAGACTTGCACTCACAGTCCATATGGGAATGTGCAGGGAGCTGGCCATAGGGTGGTGGTTCAGGTAATGGAGCATTGGGGATTGGCCACATAAGGGATCTGCAGGCAAGGCATGCCTAGTGGCTCACGGATGGGCTTCCTGTTGGGAGTCTACAATGTGGTTAATAGGATCAGCAGCCCTGTGATGAGTTCCAAGTGCTGTTTGATGTGCTTCCAGCCTCTCCTAACCCTTCAGTCATGCCAATCACTTGAGTATTTTGCATTTGATAATAAATAAGTGGGTTTCTTGGGCAGTGTCTCACAGAGCTGAGGAAGTCAGACATTCACTCACTATGTTCTCACTTTCCCTCTGTGAGAATTTGGCACTGAGCTGTGGTGCCTTGGAGGAGGAGTTGACATGGATAAATTGAAATTTTTCTTACCCTCTTCAATGCATCTATTCTTAGATGTTTTTTCTCTTATGGTGTTTTAGAACTTCTCCACTGGACTCCCAGTCTCCCACATAGTTACAATTACCTATGAGTGGTTGTCAAAATTGATGTTCTGTGGGGAATGATGATAGAAAACTTCTATTCCATCATCTTGTTGACATCACTCCTTCCTTTCTGCCTTTATTAATGGGAATTGTATTGTAAAGAATATCTATCCATTGTTCCCAATTTATTTATTTATTAAAGAAGAGAAAAGGATGGGAGTTAGATGTCTTTTATTTCCGTTACTTTACAATTTTTTTAATGTTTATTTATTTTTTGAGAGGGAGAGAGCACGAGCATGGGAGGGGGAGAGAGAGAGAGCAGAATCTGAAGCAGGTTCCAGACTCTGAGCTGTCAGCACAGAACTCCATGTGGGGCTCAAACTCACGAACCACACATGAGATCATGACTTGAGCTGAAGTCAGATGCTTAAGCAACTGAGCCACCCAAGCACCCCAGATGTCTTTTATTTTAAGCTCAAGTTTTAAAAACTAATATTTTAATTAAACATGATACAGATAAGTGTATAGAACATATATGCACTACCTTACAAATATTTTTGAACACATTGTTCAAGAAATAGAATATTAATGACTTTCCATAAACCCTTAGTCTATTCTTTCCCAGTGAAAATTTATCCCCCCCTTAGAGACATCTGCAACTGCCATGACTTTTATAGTAAACATTTCCCTCCTTCTCTTTATGTATCCCTAAACATTAAAGCTCACTTTTGCCAGTTTCTGGATTTTATATGAAGAGAATCATGCTCATGCTATATGCGTTATTTATAACATGCTTTTTCTTCTTCAACATACTTTGAGATGTCGATAATTCTTTAGATTTCTGAAGCTCATTCATTTTTAGTGTTGCATAGTATTCCATTGTATGACTAAAGCACAATTTTTTATTCTATTGTTGATGAGTATATGAATTGTTTTTAGGTTTTTGCAATTATGAAAAAAAGTTATTATGAACATTTTTCTGTGTTCTCCCTAGCTCACATGTCCACTTATTGCTGGGGCTATATTTGAAGGATGAGAGTGCTTGTATAATAAGGTAAAGGTATCTTTCATTTACTCCATAATACCACAATGTTTACAGAGCCAACAGCAGTGTATGACAGTTTCTGATCCTTTACATATTTGTCAACACTTTATCATGTCTAACTTTTGAACTTTAGTGACTCTAGTACATATAGTGTTATCTCAGTGGGGTTTTGATTTTTATTTTCTCAGCTACTAATGATGTTGACATCTTTTAAAATATTTGTTGGTCATTAACATATCCTCCTTCATAAAGTATCTGTTGTAATCTTCTGCCCATTTAAAAAAACTTGTTTTGGGGGTGCCTGGGTGGCTCAGTCAGTTAGGTGTCCAACTCTTGATTTCAGCTCATGTCATGATCTCATCATTCGTGATGATGCATCAGGTTCTGTGCTGACAGTGTAGAGCCTGCTTGGGATTCTCTCCCTCTCTTTCTCTCTCTCTCTCTTTCTCTCTCTCCGTCTCTCTCTGCTCCTCCCCAACTCATGTGCACACATGTGCTCTCTCTCTCTCTCTCAAATAAATAAACAAATATTGAAAAAAATTAAAAGGCTGGTTTTGCTGTCTTTTGGGATAGACCTATAGTTCTCTGTATCTTCTTATATGTTAGTAGTTCTTTGTTGGTTATACTACTGCAGACATCTTTCTTCCACCTGGTGGCTTATCTTTTCATTCTTTTTATAATGCCATTTGGTGAACAGATGGCTTAATTTCAATGTAGCCAAATTTATCATATTTTCCTTTATGGCTAGTGCTTTTGTATCTTGTTTATGAAATCTGTCTATGCCACAAGGCCATAAAGATATTCTCTTATATGCTCTAAAACTTTATGCTTTTGGCTTATACTTGCAGACTTTCAATCTATCTGTGATTGATTTTGTGTTTGGTGTGAGGTAAGAATTAATTTTTTTTAACCCATGGGTAGTTAATTGTCCTGAGATCATTTATTTAAAGGAATGCTTTTTATTTAAAAGAGAAGTGGTTGCCAAAAACCTCCTTGATCTTGGCCGCAGCAACTTCTTACCCAAGACATCTGCAGAGGCAAGGGAAACAAAAGCAAAAATGAACTATTGGGATCTCATTAAAATAAAAAGCTTCTGCACAGTGAAGAAAACAATCAGCATACCTAAAAGGCAACTGACAGAATGGGAGAAGATACTTGCAAACGACATATCAGATAAAGGGTTAGTATCCAAAATCTATAAAGAACTTATCAAACTCAACACCCAAAAACAAATAATCCAGTGAAGAAATTGGCAAAAGACATGAATAGACACTTCTCCAAAGAAGACATCCAGATGGCCAACTGACAGATGAAAAAAATGCTCAACATCACTCATCATCAGGGAAATACAAATCAAAACAACAATGAGATACCACCTTACACCTGTCAGAATGGCTAACATTAACAACTCGGGCAACAACCGGTGTTGGTGAGGATGCCAGAAAGAGGATCTCTTTTGCCTTGTTGGTGGGAATGCAAGCCACTCTGGAAAACACCATGGAGGTTCCTCAAAAAATTAAAAATAGAACTCCCTACAACCCAGCAATTGCACTACTAGGTATTTATCCAAGGGATACAGGTGTGCTATTTCGAAGGGACACATGCACCACAATGTTTATAGCAGCGCTATCTACAATAACCAAGGCATGGAAAGAGCCCAAATGTCCATCGATGGATGAATGGATAAAGAAGAAGTGGTATATATATATACAATGGAGTATTACTCAGCAATCAAAAAGAATGAAATCTTGCCATTTGCAACTATGTGGATGGAACTGGAGGGTATTACACTAAATGAAATTAGTCAGAGAAAGACACATATCATATGACTTCACTCATATGAGGACTTTAAGAGACAAAACAGATGAACATAAGGGAAAGGAAACAAAAATAGTATAAAAACAGGTAGGGGAACAAAACATAAGAGACTCATAAATATGGAGAACAAACAGAGGGTTATTGGGGGTGTGTGGGAGGGGGGATGGGCTGAATGGGTAAGGGGCATTAAGGAATCTACTCCTAAAATCATTGTTTCACTATATGCTAACTAATCTGGATGTAAATTAAAAAAAATAAAATCAAAAAAATGATAATATAACAAGTAATAAGCATAAAAATAAATGTTCTTTCCTTCTCCAAAAAAAAAAAAAAAAAAGAGAGAGAAGTGGTTGCCAGAAGTTGGGGCTGGAGAGAGGGAAATTATAGGTAGAGCACAAGAGATTTTTAGGGCAGTGCAACTATTCTGTATGATATAGACATGATGGCCACATATCATTATACACTTGTCAAAACCCATAACATGTGCAACACAAAGACTGAACCCTAATGTAAACTATAAATTTAATTAATAATAATATATAAAGACATAAAAAGAGCAGCATGATCCCGGCCCTCTATGAACTTAATGTCTTTTCAAGTTTAGCTGGATACATTAGTTATTTATGCCCTTGAGATTCTTTGCAAAAATAAGAATGGAATTTGCTACATTTACAAAGAAGGTGATTATAATTGAAATGTACAATATGTAGCCTTAAAGTTTGATCAAGATGAATTTTATACTAGAATGTTATAAACTGAAAGCAGTTAAGCTGTACTTCCACAATGGAATCTTTATATCTTTGAAGAGAGCAGGAGACAGCTCAGGGGTTCTTTCCCCCAGGTCTGACCCAATTACAAAAGGATGTGATATTTCTTGGGAAAGCATTGCTCTTTAGAGTATTTCCTTAAAAAATAAAGATGTCAAAAAAACAGTGATACAAAAGGAAAGAAGAAATAGAAATAAAGAGAAAAATGTTCAAAGCATAAAAGAATGGATGAAAGGAAAAGAAAGAACTGGCTAAAAGGAGAAGGGGGAAAGAGGAAAGAGGAGCAGGAGAAGTGACAGGAGGGGAAGGAGAGAAGAGGAGTAGTTTGGGAAGAAAGAGGATTCAGTAAAGACTGGTGGTTTCCTGAGACACAAAGGGGAAAAAATAGCTACTAAAAGAATTTTTTATCTTAAAAGAAAAAAAAAAACATTGCACAGTCAACCCTTCTGTCCCTGGTGCTCCACTCCAGCCACACTCTTATCTGAGGCATTTCCAGGGGAGCTTAGGTCCCCTTGGACCACTTGCCTGTTTTTTCTCCAAAGCATCTTACTGGAGGCTTTCACAATTCTCAATAAGCTCTAGATATTCTGGCTTTGTAAGTCTTTGAGGAGAAAAGCATTTCTAACCTAATTCTGAAATAGATATAATTAGATAAAATAAAACCAGCCTTTTAAAAACATGGCTTCATTAACATCATCTGCTTCTTTTTTTATATAGCTTTTCTCTGAATCCCTTCTATGAAGGACCATGCAATGAAAAAAGGTCAGGGAGAAAGAATGAATACATTTTAATGAATATCATTTATTATGGCAACTGGACTTTAAGGAGTCACAAACATTTAAGCACTGAATACAACCTTAAAGATATTTTTATCCAAATACTTTGTTGCATATGTCGTATATGAAACAACATATCCATATATTTTGTTTCTAAATAATTTTTGGTGAGAAGCCCATTTGGGAAGAATAAAATGCTGTCATATATAGAACTAAACATTGACCTGTGTGATTTGTGCTCAGTGCGGACTCTTGGCCAGGTCTGGGCCTGTTGTGCAATGCAAGGCACAGAACTCAAAATCTCTAAGCCCCAATGTCTTCCACATGTAAAATGGAAAGAATACCATTTATCCTTTAGGATTATCAGAATTAAGGAAGATATATTCGAAGGCAGATGGAACGCAAGAAATAAGTGTCATCCTCTATTAGGATGACTGCCCTATGTGAGCCTCTTAGAGCCTCTTAGACTTCCACAAAACCCCAGCATCTTTTGAGACTCATGTCCTTCCAGAATTATCTTCTCTGGCCTTCTCTCCCCAACGTGACTCTCTTATTCATGAATTCACAACTTTTCCTTCTCATTTCTCACATCAAAATTTATTTGTGCTGTGTCCCTTTCATATATTTGTATAATCTTGGAGATTAAAGGACATGATTATCTAGTAGAATTAGGAGTTCTTATTATGATAGTGGTTCTGAGGGGTTTTTGTTTGTTTGTTTGTTTGTTTGTTTCAGTTTCCCTTTTATACTCATAAATTATTGAGAACCCCAATAAGCTTTTGTTTTTGTGGGTTATAGTTATGAAGATTTGCCATATTAGAAGTTTAAACCTAGACCTATTACATTTTAAGATAAATAACATTTTTATGAGAAATAACTATTTCCCAATAATTTGTAAGAGCAGTGCTGTTTTACGTATTTACAAAACCTTTTTTATGTTAGCTTAATAGAAGACAGCTGGGTTCTCATATCTGCTTCTGCATTCAATCTGTTGCATTATTGCATTCAGATAGCTTCTGAAAAATCCTGTCGTTCACTCATGAGCAAATGAGAATGGAAAAGCCAAATAATATCTTTGGATTTGTATTGGTTTTCTACTGCTGCTGTAACAACTACAAATTTAATGGCTTAAAATAACACAAATGTATTATCTCACGGTTGTGGAGGTCAGAAGTCCAAAAACTTTTTCTGAGCTAGAATCAACATTGGCAGGGTTGTGTGCCTTCTGGAGGCTCTCAGGGTCAATAGGTTTTTGGTCTTTTCCTTCAGGCTTCACGTGGCCACCAACACCACTAGGCCTGCGGCCCCTTCCTCCATCTTCACAGACAGCAACAGTTAGGCCCAGTCCCCTTCTGTCTGGTTCCCTCTCTAGATTCTCTCTTCCACTTGTAAGGACCTTTGTGATTACACTGGGCCCACCCAGATAATACAGGATAGTCTCTTTATTTCCAGGTCAGGTGGTTAATAACTTTAATCCATTACAATCTTAATTCTCTTTACCATGTAATGTAATATATTCACTAATTCCTGAAATGTGACCATGGACCTCATGAAGAGAGTGTTATTTTGCCAACCACAATACTATTATTAAATTCATTTTGACTTCATGGATCCCATGAAACAGTCTCAGAAACCTTCAGAAGTTTCCAGATCCTACCTTGAGAACCACTATTCTATAATATCCCTAATAGGTAGTATGTGCCTGACAAAGCATCTCACAAGGAAGCCTTTTCGAAAAGTAGTGAAAATTGAACACTTAAAAAAAAAATCTGTCTTCTGTAATTCCCACCCAGTAATGTTCTTCTATTCTTTGGAGCTACAAATAATAAATCTACTCTACAATGTTGACAACCTTTCAAATATTTAAAGAACATTAATGTGCCCCACATGATTTTTCTCTTCATGTTATATATACACAGATCCTTATGAGAGAAGTTATGATGACATTAGCAGCAATAATATTTGTCCAAACTCCACCTCCCTTCACAGCCCAGCCTACGTGTCAAGTTTTCTGCAAACTTCCTCAGATGCCACTAATGGAAAATTATTTTTTTTTCCTCTAATCTCCCACAGCACATTATCAGAGAAGTCATTTACATTCAGGGCTACTCTGTAATATGATTGTAGATTTCTTGAGCGCAAGGTCTTTCACTCATTTGTTCTTACATTGTACACAGCTTGATATCTATTGGAAAAGAAACACCCTAAGTGATGTCCTTTTGAATAAAAGGACCAAAGAATTAGAGCAGGAGTCCCAGCTGGAGCCCATGCTTACCCTTGGTTTCAGGCGCATATGATTAGGTTGAAGGTTCCATGTAAGAACCTCCTACCTGCAGGGTATGTACTCCAACGGAAAGGAGAATAGAGACCCACTCTGAAGTGAGAAGGATGCACAGGTTTGAGATTAGGAATGACTGAGCCCAACACAGTGTCCATCATTGGGGCTGTCTTGAATCCTAGAGAGAAAGGACTCAGAATGAAAATGAAAAGTACTATTTCCTAAAAATCCCTAGAAAGACCAGATAACAAAGTGCAGCCTCACTCTGGGGTCCATGTTTTAGTGATTATCACCTGATGGTACAACTCACACCTTCTCTGAGGCACAGACTGGGGTATCATCACATGGGGCCTGCTCAAGGCTTCTGTTCAGATGGAGCCAGCTTCTCAACACTGGGCAATGGCAGCTTTAGCAGAGACAGATTGTTTGCTAAAACTTCTTTCTTTGAGCAACATCTTCCTATTTCCCTCATCCCTTGTCCCAGCGACCATCATTCTACTCTCTGCTTCTAAGAGTTTGACTTTTTCAGGTGCAACATATAAGTGACATCATGCAGTATTTATCTTTCTGTGACTTGTTTGTTTCATCTAGCATAATGGCCTTAGGGTCCATCCATGTTGTCGTAAATGACAGGATTTTCTTCTCTCTTTTTTAGGCTGAATAATATTCCGTGTGTGTGTGTGTGTGTGTGTGTGTGTGTGTGCGCGCGCGTGTGTGTGTGTGTTTGTATATATACATCTTTGACCTTTGAACAACATGGGTTTGAACCGTGCAGGTCCACTTATATGTAAATTTTTTCAATAAATACAGTACAGTAATGCAAATGTATTTTCTCTTCCTTATGATTTTCTTAATAGCATTTTCTTTTCTCTAGCTTACTTTATTGTAAGAACACAGTATATAATACACATAACATACAAAATATGTGTTCATCAACAGTTTACGTTATTGATAAGGCCTCTGGTCAACAGTGGCTATTAGTATAGTTAAGTTTTCGGGGAGTCAAAAATTATATGTAGATTTTCAACTGCTTAGGGGTAGGCCCCTGGCCCTCACATTGCTCAATATATATTACATATTCTTTACCCTTTCACGCATTGATGGACACTTAGGTGGTTTCTATATCTTGGCTATTATGAAAAGTCCTGCAGCAAACAGGGAGGTGCAGATTTCTTTGATATACTGATTTCATTTCCTTTGGAGTTTCAGATATGCATGATGACTATAGTAAATACTGTATCGTGGAGCACCCGGGTGGCTCAGTCGGTTGGGCGTCCCAACTTAGGCTCAGGTCATGATCTCACAGCTTGTGAGTTCGATCTCCACATCGGGCTCTGTGCTGATGGCTCGGAGCCTGGAGCCTACTTCGGATTCTGTGTCTCACTCTCTCTCTCTGTGCCCCTAACCCACTCGCGTTCTGTCTCTGTCTCTCTCAGAAACAAATAAACATTAAAAAAATTTTGTTTAAATACTGTATCATAACTGGAAATTTGCTAACAGAGTAGATCTTAATTGTACTCGATTTTTTTAAAAAAGGTAATTATGTAAGATGATGGAGGTGTTAATTAACTTGACCGTGAAATGTTTATAATGTATATGTATGTCAAAACATCACATTGTACACCTTAAATATCTACAGTTTTTATTTGTCAATTATACCTCAATCAAGTTGGGGGGGGGATCCTCTTTCTTCGTGAATAAACACAAATATTACTTTTAATAATATGACTGAGAAGACGAGAAACAGCAGCAGTAGCTTCCTAACCTCTCGGGTGGAGGCATATTCCTTCTCTGAACTCATGCAGGGAGGCAGGAGCAGAGGTGGCTATTCCACTGTTTTCAGAGGCGTATAAAGCAACAAAGCACGTGGGTGAGGAGAGGAGGGTGGAGGACACTTATCAGATGCCATATGACAGCTTGGGAGCCGGTGCTTACCTTGGAAGACATGGTCTAAACAGAGGAGTTGGGCTTAAAATGGGGCATGGAGGCCCTAGAATGGTGAATAGGTAAGGCCGGGAGAAGAGAAGTTCTGTTTTGGCTCCTGTTCATTAACTCCAGAATGGCATAGCCCACAATGGGCCGTGACTGGGAATCCTGGCTTGACTTGCTCACAGCTCTACTTACCAGAGGAAGAATCTTGGTCTCCCCATTTCCCACTTACTTCCACTGTTATAGCAGTTCCTGACTCTTTCCCCAGTTAATGAACTCTAGCACTTTGCCATAGGGCTAATACTTAGCTTCTGCAAACACTTGAGTCAGCTCTTATTGGAATCAATGTTTTTGTCTTGAAACCAAATCTGTTTACTATTAACAGTTCAGACATATTAACTTCAAGCTAATTAGAAACATACACAGTGTAAAAGAGCAAATAAATATTGTAATTCATTCCTTGTTTATTTATTAATGAAATTGGATGAACACGCTGATCTTAGTATTCTAATGATTTAACTGTATATGTGGCACTAACTACATAATGACCCCCAAAATTAAGTAATCAAGCTCTTATCCAACAATTGTATAACACTAATTTTGGTCCAGGGCTAGATACATCATAAAAACACAAATGCTGCTCTCCACCAAATGAGAAGAGTGTTAGTAGCTCCCTACCCTCCCCATCCAGACATCCGTGTTTGCACACGTCCTTAGTTACTGAGGTCTCTATCACCACTGAGTGTCTACAGCAGCATGTACTATGGGGTCCCCTGTACATACTAGTGTTTGCTGTGGTATAGCTCCTCTCCATGTATGCACATTGTTTGATGTGCTCTGATAGCTGAGATGTTGTTAGTCCCACCTGGTTTTCAGACATAAGGTACTGGCCGGCATCATTGATAACTGATATCAGTGGTCTCTGCCTTTGTCTCAGATCACAACATAATTTAGTGTCATAGTTACATTGACAAGAGTCCTGTGAGTTGCCTAACTCATTCCCAGCCAGCTTTTTGGATGCTGTGTCATACTACACTAAGCCAATCTGCCAAGATGCCTTTGCCTGTCATTGGCATTTGACCACCCACGTGTTGTATTGGACTTGAGGCTTGACTCCTAGACTTGCACTCTTTCAGGCAGGAAGCAAGTGCAAGTCCTCTCTGCTGTAAGATTTAGCCTAATCTACTGTGGATTTCTGGGGTTATCATGAAAGCACGCCTCTCAGATGTCTGACTATGGAGAGTATAACTGATCCCTAGCTCCACCTGCCGTGCTCAGAAATGAGTCACTGTGTTTGAACGATGTTACACTTTCTAGGGACTGTTCCCAGTAAGTAAGGAGCATGGCTGGGCTATAAAGGTCAGAAAAACACCTGGGAGGCACAGGGCTCATCTGAT
The DNA here is from genome assembly GCF_023721935.1 of Panthera uncia. Taxonomy (NCBI): domain Eukaryota; kingdom Metazoa; phylum Chordata; class Mammalia; order Carnivora; family Felidae; genus Panthera; species Panthera uncia. The sequence continues at coordinate 119,173,355 of NW_026057577.1, forward strand.
GGGGGACTTTGGCTTGAGGACTCGCTGTAGGCTTTACCAAAATCTTCTTAGAAACTGCACTGCTGTCTACATCTTCCCGCCCCCTCCTTTCCTTTCTCCTCCACAGGCTCCAGATCATGGTCTGACAACTGTCTTGTCTTCACCCCTACTTTTCTTACTCCAGGAAATCTTCTTCATTTCTAATCCCATCTTGGCATCTATTTCTCAGGGGGCAAGGACTATAACAATTTAAAGCAACTAAAATTTTCATCTTCCTGCCTTATTTCTTTGGGATACTCTCTTTGGGACCTAAATATTGCCAATTTCTTCTACTTCCCCTCTTCCTTCTTTCTAATTGAACTTATTTTGTGGGTGGGAGAATGGCTAACATTATCATTCTGTAAACACTTCAATTTTATTGTTTATTTTTGAAACTCTATAATCTAGCTTTAACTTTCATCTTGCTTAGAAAAGTTAAGCTTTTGGAATTTCAGAAAACAGAATCTCTAAACCAAGCAAATCAAACAAAAATATCTATTCTTCCCACAAAACTTGTCTCTTACTTTGTTTCCATACAATGTGTTCATCAAAAGCCCATTCAGAAATTCATCTATCCCTTGGTTTTTGGATGTGTTCACTCTCCTTTTGTGGGCAGAGCAATGAAAAAAGCTATCACTGATAATTAAATGGTGGGAGAGGTATAAAAGAATTGTGGGGAAAATGTAAAGCAAAAGGAATAAAAAGTAACATGTAATTTAGAATCAAAATCACTAAAGTATCATTTAATATAATTTAGCATCAAAATATTTTTAATCCCATCTAAAGTTCATCTCTTCCTTGTGATTCAGGATCCATGGGAAGGAACTGACAGTTCCCTAGTAGGTATATTTCAGTTGTAGGAAAAGATTATATCTATTTTCCCCCTTCCCCTCTATTTCTTTTGGGAACACCAGCCCAGAATTTCAAAAATTCTTGTGCACTATTACAAACCATATATGAGAATTGGAGTAAGTCAGCTTGAGGCAAGGACTTTAACCCTAGGAGAGATGCTATATGCAGAGAGGGAGCCAGATTTTGGTTTTAGAGCAGTGGACTTATTAATATTTAGCTTGAAAGTATACTACAGAATACTTTAAATCCCCAGAAATAATCAGCAGAAGTAAGAAAAGAGGAGGAAGGGGGCAGTGTCATGGAAAATTAGGATTCTCTTAGACTATGAACATTGAAAAGAATTGAAGCTTTTCTTTAAGAGAAAAGACTGATTCCAATGATATTAGCCCAAAATGCAAGAGAAGGATCTTGAGGGGGGGAGATTTTCATGATGACAGTTAAGAGTTGCTCTCCTTTTGGGTTTTCTTTTGGTAGGAAAATGGAAATTTGACATTAGTTTTATCAACAAAAAACAAAAGGCATTTAGACAGAGTTCAGATGGGGTTCAGGAATTCTCTGGAAGTCAGAGGGAGACCAGAGACTGGAGCCCAGGTCCTGGGATCATGCCAGGCTTGGCTGGTGCCTACTCTCCTTATAGGTCAAGGCCAGTATCTGAGCAGTGACTCATTCACACTCTGTCAGTGAAGCCTGTGGAGTCGGACACACACAGGGAAGCTTCTCATGCTCCTGAGGGCAGAGCCCTGGAGGATGAGGGAGTGGTAGGAAACACAGAGCAAGGAGCATAGAGGCTTCAGGTTGGGGGGGAGGGTTAACCCAGTATCCAGGTCCTGATATATGATCTCAAGAGCTTGGCATTATATTCTAAAGAAACAGACTGTGGAAAGAGTCATAATCCCACCTGTTTAGAAGGGAAGAATATAGATGAGAGTAAACATCCTTGTGGTGGCTTATTGGGAAAAAAGAAGGAAAAATTTATATTATAAATTTTCTTGGTAAGTTACATTTTTCCTAATTCACTTTCTTTTTACATCCTTCCCAACATTTAATGGTGATGAAGGTTTTCATCTTAAAGCCATGACTATTAGGATGGGAACGACACAGAAAAAGATAAAATCTAAATTCTAATTTTCGAATTATTTTATAACCTTCTGTAACCTACAGCAGAAGCAACATTTTTGAAAGACATGACCTCAACTGCAAAAGCAAAGCATTTAAAAAACTAATGATTTATATTTAGCTACCTATTTATAATTTTTTTTTACCATTTCAAAAGCTTCCTTTAAAATATTGAAAACTATATAGGCCAATACAGAGATATAGAACACAGAGTTGATAATACAAACAACAAAGTCTGGAAGAATCCTTGATTTAAGAGAAAATTTCCCCACTATGGCAAGAGAAGTCTCCTTTCTAGATTGGGAAAAGGAGTTTATAAAGGAGAACAAGAGAGTTTTAAGTTAGTGTTGGGCTCTGAGCACTGCTCTAATCGTCTCTAGGAGTTGAAACATTGGGGTGTGTGTGTGTGTGTGTGTGTGTGTGTGTGTGTGTGGTTTGTGATAGAAATCTCTTGGCTATGTTTGAATCACTGAAAGCTGATAGGTCTTGTGTCCCATTTTATATCTGAAACTCTAGGTGACAAGATCATAGGTTTTATTTCTCTCCTGATCCCTTTTAAAAGATAAAAAAAAAAACTCTGAAAAGTGTAACAGATAACATAATTGATTCTTTGGGGGAGTATAATACTCTGTGGTGGGGGCTGTTCTGTGCATTGTGAGATTGTGGGGTTTATAGAGTATCCCTGGTCTCTATTCACTAGATGCCAGTAGCATACCCCCTCCCCCAGCTGTGGCAACCAAAAATATTTTCATACATTGTAAAACATCCCCTGAGTGGCAAAATTAACTCTGGGTAACAACCAGTGCCCTATAGTAAATTAGAGTTTGTTAGATCATTCTCCTTCATGCTATGGGGACTAGGATGTCATAGGCAGTAAGGACAAGAATGGAGAAAGGGCATTGAAAAGGAAGTTGGAACCAAACCCCCAAGCTTCCTCTACCAACATTTTGTCCTGGGTTGGGTCTTTGTTCAGTCTTCAGATTTTTATTAACATTTTTTTAACAAGATGTCAAACTTAAGGAATGAATTCATCTCCTTAGGAGCCTCTCCAAGTATGTGGAAAGAAGAATTATTCCAAACAACAGGAAATAAAAAAGACAATGTGTGTGTCTAATGGCTTGGGGTTGGTTAGGTTGCAGTGAACAAACTAGTTTCATTTAATGGCTCATTAGTGGATGGCTGAAAAATGTGTAATCGTTCTAATATAAAATCTGCAGCTAGACCAGAAAGCAGCTTGAGTCCCAGACATACATAAAAGTGTCCCAAAATAATAAATTGGAATTCATTTAACAAAATATTTGCTAATGCATCTGAAAAAAAATATATGCCACAGATATTCTGATGGTAATATATACCTAATGAATAATATTGCCAAAAAAAGCCCATGAGTGTGCACACAGAATGAATTCTGCAATCTGATACCCAAATAAGAAGGACCAAAACAGTGTTTAGTTGTTATGGAAGGCCTGGAAAAAGCATTAGCTTCATATGCTCTGACTCTGAGATCCTGGGCGGTAAATATATCCAGGTGAGGTCACACCTGCCATTTTAAAATGTACTTTGGCTCATTTCAGGTCTGGATAGACATAAATTATTTGGCAAGCATTCAAGAGTGAGCAATGATGAAGGTAGGGGAGGTGGTGGATGGAAAAAATAGAAGGTAGAGGAGACAGAATATTACCAGGAGCCTCCCCCAAGTAACAAGCGTGAATGCTACGCTATATGCACACATTGTCTGAGACCAATTTATGGTTGAACCATTTAAAGTGACTCATACTCTAACAAGCATTGCTATTAACAATGTACTAAGGCAACCTGCAGCCAACCCAATTTGAAAGTAGATTATTGAGACAGAGGTCTATAAGAGACATTACTTATCTAGTTTATCCATTTGGGGTACCAGAATTAATTATAATAGGTAAGGTTCAAAATATCACCTGGAACTGTATATGTTACTATTGGAAGGAGGTTCCTTAGATTGAAGCTTTAAAGAAAACAAAATGACACCACCCTATATATTTTACTGACCCCAACAAATTGTTGAGAATCTATGTATATGTATATTTACATGCGCTCTCTTTCTCTTTTTTTTCTCTCTCTCTTTCTCTCTCTGTCTCTCAAATATTTTGAGATCTATTTCCTAACTGAGGAATTAGAAATAACTCATAACTAGGGGCGCCTGGGTGGCTCAGTTGGTAAATCATCTGACTTCAGTTCAAGTCATGATCTCATGGTTCATGAGTTCTAGACCTGCATCAGACTCTGTGCTGACAGCTCAGAGCCTGGAAACTGCTTCAGATTCTGTGTCTCTCTCTCTCTCTGCCCCTCCCCCACTCATGCCTGTCTCTCTCTCTCTCTCTCTCTCTCTCTCTCTCTCTCTCAAAAATAAATTAAAACATTAAAAAAAATTTAAAAAAAGAAATAACTCGTAACTAGCATGGTCAAGAGAATAATCTGCATCCTTGTCTGATGTTGATCCTAGTTTCCATGTCCCATGATGTGTTCCTCCCAAGCAGTCTGTGTTGGGTATCCATTTCTTATTGAAGGGGCTCTGAATTAATCCTAGAAGGAGGACAGCAAATAAAGGCTGGGTTTGGGGGAGGTGAGCTGATAAATTTCCTTATAGCATAGATATTAATATGCTTTGGAGATACTGTTTTTTATGGAAATACACCTGTAAATTTTCCTTGATAAAATTAGATTCATTACACATAACTGTTTTTAAGATCATCCTTTCAGGAACATATATATTCTATATGCATTAAGGATCATTCACATATATTAAAATGATTCAATTCCAGTAATGTTGTCATTTTTACATGTTCAAAGAACCTTAAAAAACTTAATTATATGAATCACCTTAAAATGGTCAAACAACCAAATAAGAATGTAGAAAGACTTCCCACCATAATACTTTAATTTGACTTGATAAATACCATTCTGTGTAGGTTCCTGCAATGGCTTTCTTCTCAGTTGGATGGGAAAAGAGAGGAGTCCAATAAGACTCTCTTAGAGCTACTCTCTTCCGGTTCTGACTCCTGCCCCCAACCCTTTTCCCCTCAAACTTTTCCTTCACACCCTCTTGCTCTGGTTTGATTTCTCCAGATTCTGTAAAGTTGCCTAATTTATAAATAACTAACATTTATTTAGTGGTAACTATATGGTTAAATATCTAGTTAAAAGACTAATGGCAAAATATCCTTGTCTCTTTATGAAAAGAATCTATGATCCTTTGTTTATTGTAACTTATGCTAATTGGGCACAAAGAAAAACTACTAATGGGTGTTTTGTTTAATCCCCACAGTGTTTTATAAATTGTCCAATTGGGGACAGAACATATTTAAATGGGAAGGAATTCATGGATCTGACAGCCAGTGAGCTAAAGCTGGGTAGTCTGTTTTGCTAGGCAAGGCTGCCTGCCAGTGCTTGAGGACAGGCTGGCATGCTTTAGGTATCAAGGATATTTCTGATGACATCACAGAGAAGGTGATCCAGAGGATTGGTAGAAAAGTCAAAAGATCACCCCAGAATATGGCTGGTAGAAAGTTCTAAAAAGAAGTATCTTTGGCAGAATAGCATTATTACTTTATCATCAGTTAATTTGCTGATGTTGGTCTTTATAGATTTGTTTCACAACCAGAATTTTGAAGTAACTTGTCTTACTTCGATCTGTTCTCAGAAGGTTACAGTGTTTGACCAAACTGTTTCATTCTGATATGCTTTCAGAGGTATAATGAGCCAGAGGCCCAGGAAATGTTGAAATCCTACCGCCTCAGGATTCTTCCATATTCACAGATGGCCACAGTATTGTGATTATAAAAGGAAGCACAAGTCTGTATTATTATGTAAAGATTAAAATGTGAGTTCTCCTGACTCTTCTTAGTGAAAGTTTATCCACATGATTATTCACACCAGGCCTAATGGTTCATCTGTGTGTTTATAACGTTAATGAACCTTTTGAGTTTTCAGATTCCAACCTCAAACATCTGAGTGATAACAGAAGTTTCCATGTAAAGGTTATATGATTTAAACAATAGATTTACTGTTTTACTAGGGACAGCATTTTTCTTCTGTCTGAAGGCTTAAGGATGAGAGAATGCTAGCACTTGGTAGTTTTTTTGTCACTGTTTTTCATCTTTCATACATGTTAAAAGGGATGAAAAACACCGTAATAAAAGGTTGGTGAGGAGACCTTTGAATTCTGTATCAATATTTCAGTCCCTTGACTAGATCTGCAACCATTTCCTTTCCAGTAAGATTAAAATTGAAGTATTATGTGATGAACATAGACCAGTTTAATGGAGATAATTAAAGTGTAGCATCATCTTTAATTAAGGACACGAGATAATTTCCTTTTCCATCTGCATGGCTATTTAAAATTGTCTCTTATGGACTATAGATGCTGGAGAGGATGTGGAGAAACAGGAACCCTCTTGCACTGTTGGTAGGAATGCAAACTGGTGTGGCAACTTTGGAAAACAGTGTGGAGGTTCCTCAAAAAATTAAAAATAGACCTACCCTATGACCCAGCAGTAGCACTGCTAGGAATTTACCCAAAGGATACAGGAGTACTGATGCATAGGGGCACTTGTACCCCAATGTTTATAGCAGCACTCTCAACAATAGCCAAATTATGGAAAGAGCCTAAGTGTCCATCAACTGATGAATGGATAAAGAAATTGTGGTTTATATACACAATGGAGTACTACGTGGCAATGAGAAAGAATGAAATATGGCCCTTTGTAGCAACGTGGATGGAACTGGAGAGTGTGATGCTAAGTGAAATAAGCCATACAGAGAAAGACAGATACCATATGGTTTCACTCTTATGTGGATCCTGAGAAACATAACAGAAACCCATGGGGGGAGGGGAAGGAATAAAAAAAGAGGTTAGAGTGGGAGAGAGCCAAAGCATAAGAGACTCTTAAAAACTGAGAACAAACTGAGGGTTGATGGGGGGGTAGGCGGGAGGGGAGGTTGGGTGATGGGTATTGAGGAGGGCACCTTTTGGGATGAGCACTGGGTGTTGTATGGAAACCAATTTGACAATAAATTTCATATATTAAAATAAAATTAAATCAAATTAAAAATTAAAAAAATTTAAAAAAATTGTCTCTTATACCTAAAGTTTGCCTATTGATCTACGGTCATCCAACATTTCAATCCAATAAACATTGCATTTTCAATCCAACAAAAATACTCTAACTCAGTGCTACATCTCAGTTTGGGTTTCTGAAACCTGTAGGTGCTGACAATTCTGGTACATTAATAAAACTATAGCAGTTTGAAGAGAAAACTTTCTTTCCAATGTTTTCCAAAGAAAATGCAGTATAATTTTGTAACTGCAAGGTACCCTAGAAGTATTTAATCCAACATCTTCATTTTACATAGGAGAAATAAGACTTAAAGGAATGGAAAAAGTTGTCTATCACACAACCAACTGGCCCTAAAATCTATGTTTCTTTATTCTGGGTCCAAAGTTGGTCTCTCCCTATGTCATGATTGTACCATATATAGAACTTCTCTCATCATGTATCTGATAGCTGATAGCTAAGGAAGGAGCCTCTGCAGAGGCAGAAGAGCTTAGTGGGTAAGGGTTTGGACCACCAGCTGAGAAGATTCTGGTCTAGAAACCTGATTCTACTGGATGTGATTTTAGGTAAATTACTTAACTTCTTTGGCCTCAGTTTTCTCATCTGTAAAATGGAGTTTGTAATATCACTAAGTTTACAGGTCATTATAAGAATCAAAGGAGGCCCTGACACATATTATGAACTCAATATGTTTCAGAATAAGTATCCTAACCCTGCTTTTGATAAGCATGAGTATAGTTCAGTAACTTTAACATTGAGACCTTTATCTCTTTATCTTCAGACAACATAATTCAATAGATAGAGAGTAGGGAGATCCAAATCAATTTTGACTAAAATACTTCTTATAATGTTTTGACTTGTCAAATCCAGCCAAGCTGTATAAATTGGAAATCTGAGTCCTTTCCCAGAGATTCAGATAAGTATTACCACAACCATTTCAGGCCGCAAAGCATCTATCTCAACTTGTGACATCTCCAGAGATAGAGATTTGAGAGACCTGTGGTGAACCCATTTTTGAGCTCTAATCACCATCTTCTTTTCAGTTTACCTCACTAATTAAATATCAAGAAGAGAAGAAAGTTGAACTTGGACTTACTGAATGCTTGTACCAATATGTAAAAGATTTCCTAAGTATCTGCTTTGGGTCCCCTGAGAAGCAGATGCTAAGACAAAGATTTGAGTGCAAGTGGTTTATTTAGGAAGCCATCTCAGAGGGAATCAGTAGGGGAGCAGAAAATAAGACAGAGAAGGGAATGAAGTACCTTATCAAGCAGATTATTGCTGGGAGCAACTGGCACTCAGTCTCTCTGGGGAACTACATACAGAAAACACCTGGATTTCTCAAACCTGACAGGTTGGGGAGGTTAGGATATTTATTCTTCAACGTCAGCCATGCCTGAGTGAGAGCTGCTCCTGGAAGATTTAATTCCCCAACATTTCTGGCTTGTCCCATACTTGGGCTGAGAATAAGCCATGTGGCAGGGTATTGTAGTAGAATGCTGCCAGCATAAATTTGATCAGTGAATATGCAAGGAATATGGGTGATGTCCACTGTAGCATGCCTTGTGATTAAAACAATAACCACTGAAAAGTATCTAGGCCTAGAATGTGACCCATGAAACCGAAGAATCTGATAAATTTATCTAATGAAATGTCACTGAAGAAAGAGTCATAGACCATATTATATCCTTCTTAGAAAAAGCAGGGGTAGGTGGATTACAGGTGCCCTTTTACACATTCAGATGCATACACGTAAACCCACATAATTTCAATCCCATCTTCATTTCTCATTTCACTAATACCTTCTGGAAATATAGCCTATTGGAAACCATTCTAAAACACAATGGGCTGTTATCTCTCTAGTGCCCATTTTCTACTCAGCACACAGTGACAACATGTTTATCAAGTTTGTGGAAGTATCAACAGTCCAAGACTTGACCCTCCATTAAGCACTGTATTCTACAAAAGCTCAGTTGAGGAGTAATTGTAAGTAGGCACAGAAAGATAATGCAGATAGTACCGAAAGAATAACAAAATAAGGAAAGTTAGCTTGAATCTAACTCAAAGTTCAGAATAAGTTCAAGCTGTTGCTCTGGCATATGCTTTCACTTGGGACCAGAGTGAAGGGTGGGAAATTTCAAAATTACCCAACATGTTTTCTTGTTATACTTGGAAAGATGTCTAGTGTTATTTTTTCTTTTTCCATTTATGAAATGAGCCCAGTTGCTTGTGTTTCTATGATGCATTCACACCACTAAGAATTAAAGCACTATCTGGGTTCTTTCTTCTCTACCCAGGCTCACTAACCTGCTAATTGGGAAAAGTCATTAACATGTATTGAATTTATTTGCATGTTGCGACTTGCTGTAACAATAATGCAATGGTATCTTTACCTTTTGCGGTCAAGGTTTCAAACAAAAGAGCCTTGTTAAGGATGTCTTATCAATAAATTTTGACAAGACAGATTGTTAATAACCTATTTTCCAGAGGCAGTCTTTGGATAAGAATTTTATATTAGACTATCAGCTAAATGATTGCTGTAAGATCCACAGCTATAGAAGTAAATTAATTTCTCTTTTGGTATGCCCTGTGACATGGTAGGAACACTAAACCCAAACTATTTAAAGTGAGTCTCTGAGAGCAGAACATTTGTTTCCATTGGACTTTAAGGTGGGGAATTAGGCAGAAAGCTGGGTCGGGTCAACACAATGCTTTAGCTGATTGTTTAGAGATCAATCACCATCAAGGCAGGAAAGTAACATTTTATATTTTTTGGTTCCTTTTGATCACTGCAATAAGCTAATGGATTGTTAGTGAACTGGAAATTAAATAGCTGACTAATGACTAAGCAATCCAAGAGGAAATGGTTAAATCTTTTACATTTTTTTAAATGAATGCATTATAAAGCCGGAGGTTAGCAAACTATGGGCCACGGGCCAAATCCAGCCCACCATTGTTTTTATAAGTAAAGTTTTATTGAAATTTTAGCCACACTCTTTGACATATTGTTTAAGGCTGATTTTATGTTACAACAGCAGAGTTAAGTAGTTGTTGCAAAGACCAATAATACCCAAAGCCTAAAATATTTACTATTTGGCCTTTTACAGAAAAAGTTTACTATATCTACTATAGAGGTGTAACTCAATTTTTTTTTTTTTTTTTTTTTTTTTTTTTTGGTACAAAATACGCTTGATAGACTGCTTACCTAGAGAGGCCAAAGATGTGGATTTCACACCACATACACATGTTAATATCACCTTCTGATGCAAATTCTGTTCTGCCCTCTTAAAAATAAATGCTATTAATCATAAGAGAAATTGTTGTAGCAAAAGTTAGAATGTAAATTATTAGAATTGGGAGCATGCCATAAAGACCATATAGTTTGAGGTTCTAATTTTATAGATGAGGAAAATGAAACCCAGAAAGGTTAAGAGGTTTGCCCAAGGTTACTCAGCTAATGGCAGAGGCAGGTCACCATTTCTCCTCCTAAAACAAATAATCAAACAGCAAAAGCCCTTTTGATGAAGCCCAGTTCTTCCTGATAAGAGGCAGGGAATATTAATTTTGTTCTTTCAGGAACAACCCTCATTCTATGTCGAGTAAATTCAGTTACTTTAATAGAGTGGTTCTCAAATTTCAGGGTGCATGTTGTTTAAAATGAGGATTTCTGGGCTTAATGCCTCCTTTCCAAATTGCTGATGCAGTGGGTCTCAAGAATTTGCATATCTAACAAGTCTTCCAGGCAACACTGATGTGCTGGTCTTGAGAGCACATTTAGGATACACTGGGAATGATTAATTTCTGTCTCTCTCATGTGTAGGGATTTGCTCTAAGGTTGAAACAATGATAACTTGCTCATGGCTTATTAGAGGATGGTAATCAACAAAGAGCTAGCAACACACTATTGCACTATACCAAATAAAGCAAAAAGAAAGAACAAGAACAAATGAGACTAACCACTTTAGTCTAGTTAGCAAGCTCCTGGAAGGTGCAGGGACAGAGATAAAGGAAAGATGATGTAGAAAGTTTTCGTTCTGTGGGGTATAGCAGTTGACAACAGAAGGAAGAAGGGTTTGTGAGGGTAGAAGAGATGACACAAACTGTCAGGATGTCAATATGTTCTCAGCATTTTTAAGTATGTGATTCATTAGGTAGTGATTCAGCATTTACATTGTAAGAAATCACCTGGTACTATCTTCTCCCCCACATACAAATGAGTTAATTTAATATGTATGTATGCAGATTTATATAAATATTTATTCCATAAAAGTTTTATGTGAAAGAAAATACAATGTTATTTCCCTATGTTCATAAATTCACAAAATCTCTTTATGGTCAAAGATTTCTTTTACAACTAGAAAAACAAGAAATAGAAATTACATTAAGTACCTAATAACCATGCAACAAACCACTAAAAAGACAAAGAAAAATGCTAAATTCCCTTGATTCTTTGAGAAAAAGACATTAATAGAAATGAATAAGGAATAGAGGTTTATTTTTCTTGGATACTTTGTAATTTAAGTTGTTTTGCCTTTTCTGGAGAAAAAATGGGGGAGATATTTAATCTCAAAAGATTGAATTTGAACGGGGCAGTGGTGATGAAGAAAAATAATTCACACCCCACCCTCTCACCAATCATCAATAAACATGATTGAAGTGGCTTCTTGTAAGAAAAAGCTCTAAAAATTTAGAACTGAGAAAATTTAAACCTGATGTTTCCATTTCCTTCCAACTTCTCCTGTGTCTGTTGCAACACTTGACTTTTCTTCTGCATCTGTGCCTGTGGATTACTGGATTGCTGGCACCATGGGCTCCCTGACTATTCGTTTTGGGATTATGAGGCCCACTCAGGGCATGGCTGAAACTGAGCTCACCCCTACCCTGCCCCTCTCTTGGCCCCAGTTGCTCCTTCTCTGTACATCCTCACTTCTGTCAAAATTATTATCAATTCTCCTGTCATACAAGCTCAAAAGAAACCTCAGTGAACCCTACCAACTCTTTCTTTCCTACCAAATTTAGCCTGCTCCCAATCCTCTTGATTCCCCCTTTATAATGTTCACACTTATCCTGTTTCTCTCCCTCTCTTCCACTCCCACCCACCCATTCTGAGCTCTCTGCAGGGAATTGTGGTTAGAGCAGGGGCTTCAAATTCAGATACCTAGACTGCACTGCCAGCTCTGAAGCCTCCTAGCTGGGTAACTTTCAGTGGTGAAGTGTCTGAACCTCAACGTCATCATTTTATTTCTAAACTGGGCATAACAACATTGCCCACAGAATTGTTATGTGGATAAGATAGCATATTCAAAACGCTTAGCACCGTGTCCCATACAATGCTCACAGTGACACACAGAAATGCAGTCACTAGAGTGATTATAACAGTTCTTATGTGAGAGGAACACTTACAGTGTAGCTTCAACTTTCATTTGCCCCTTATATACAAATATTCACTCTCATCTATCATCTTGTATTCAAAATTCTATTTTACTTTCTCATATATAATCTTTATTGTTTTTAACGAATGATTCATCCTCTGCTCCAGATGAGAAAGAACGCTGTGGAAAGAGAAAAGCAAGAAGTATTTCCTTCCACATTGACCGTGTAGGGGTAGTGGTGAAATTTATTCCTTTGTGCAAATGTCAGGAAAATAGAGAAGGCTCTGTCCTTTCTCCCACAGTAGTATTTATATGTCCCATTTAAGTTTCTAGGGTGCTTTCACATTTGTCATTTCTCTGAACCCTAGTGTTATGGATCAAATTGTGTCCCAGCTCCAAATTCTTACATTAAAGTCTAAAACCCCAGTACCTCAGAATGTGATATTATTTGGAAATCGAGTCATGCATATATAATTAGTTATGGTGACGTGATTCTGGAGTAGAGTGGGCCCCTAATCCAAGATGACCAGAGTCCTTATGAGAAGGGGAAATCTGGACACAGATGCACACACTGGGAGAACATCATGTGAGCATGAAATCATGGGTAATGCAGAAGTCAAGGAACACCAAAGATGGCCAACAAACTACCAGATGCTACAGAGAGGCATGGAACAGATTCCTCTTCGCACCTCAGAGGACGCATGGCCTTGTTGACACCTTGACATCAGATTTCTAGCCTGAAGAACTATGAGATGATAAATTCCCATTGTTTTAAGCCACTCAGTTTGTGGTAGTCTGTTACGGCAACTAGCAAATTAATATACCTGCAAAGATGCTATGAGACAGAGCAGATGGTGACTCTCAAGCTGGCTAGGGGCTGGTGGATGGGACCAGGCAAGGTGAGAGCAATGAGTGGTGCCAGGCATGTCATGGGACCAGGTTGGATCCTTATGCAGCACCTCTGTTTCCTTCTCTGCTCACGTCTGGCAAGGAAGGGACTAGGAGGTTAGATTAGAAAAGGAGGTTTGAGTTAGCCTCTGAAAAGCCTGAAAGTACGGGTAGCTGCATCCCCATTTGCTGAAGGTCCATCTTACTATAAGGGAGGGGAGTTCTACAGGGGTGTTAAAGAGTGGAAGGTTTCTTGCTCCCAGCCCAACCAGCCTGGGATGGTTTTTAGTTTGTAGAATTTTCCATCTAACACAATTTCCCAGTACACTGGATCCTCATACTCAACCAACACACTCCCTGTTGCTTTTAATCCACAGGCCAGAACAAATCATAATCATGCTTTTAAAGGCAAGAGGGTAAGTTTACCCATAACCATACCAATAGGTATAGAACATATGCCGGCACTGTCTTATTTTCTACTTCTGAGGCTTTTCCTCTTTAATTGTGAATTTATGACTGTTTAATTGATAACTAAATTGCCTGGAAGTCTGATATCAAGATAAGTAAGATTTTATTTTAATCAGAAAATAATTCCTTTCAAATTTACCATCTGAAAAGCATGCAGGTCTTATCCCTTGGGAGCTAACTATGGTACCTTCATGATGATGAGAATGGCAGCTCAGCTTGACCCAGGAAACAGATCATGCCCTAGGTAATATAGACCATTTTTTTCCTTTATACAGACTCTACATTCCCACAATGCTAACTACTTTTTCCCACAATACCAATGTGAAGACACCTGAAGATACCAGACAATCTGAAGACACCTTGTTTTCTCAATGCCTTCTTCACAGTCTTCATCTATACATCTCCATCTACCCTCCTCTTTGTCTTTCTGAAAAAATGCCCATTTATCTTTTTATCAGCTGGATCATTTCTTTTTTCTGTGAAGCTTCCCCTGATCCACCCCTTCATCCCCCTCCTCCACCCTTACCCCCTAGACAGGCAAGACTGAGGGACTCTTTCTAGCCTCTCATATCACCAAGGAAAGAAATGGAAGCCGGGCAGATCTGGCCATGGGAGATCTGTAAGAGACCATGTTAAGGGTTTGTAGAGTGCTGAAGTATGTTAGGCTCAGTGAGGGTAGAGAGTGGGAGACTTCTGTGGTGGTAGCATTTAGGACAGGGAGCAGATGAGGTGACAGAAAAGGAAAAGTGAGTCTAACATGACTGAGATTTTGATCCTGGCTGACTTAGGGCAGGTGTCACAAACTTGTTCTGTAAAGGTTCAGATACTAAATATTTTAGGCTCTGTGGGCCATAGAGTTTCTGTCACAACTACTCAACTCTGCCACTGTGGAACAAACACAGCCACAGATGAAGTGTGACTATGTTGCAATAAAATTTAATTTACACAAACAGGTGGTAGATCAAATTTGGCTTGTGGGCTATTGTTGCAAACCCAATTGAGAGGATGGGGGTTTCGTTATCACAAATAGAGGCTCTAAGTGCTAAAGCCTGCAGATGAGGACAAACTGGCAGAGGTGGGACTCAGCTGAATTTGGATGAGCCAAGTCTGAGATGCCAGCATGATTTCAATATGAAAGGGTCCAGTTTGGAACAGACAACTGAAAAAATCAAGATGGACACAAGGCTGACGTATTAGTTTTACTTTAAAATAATTTCTATAGGAGATAATGTATATAAAGCATTTAACAGATATGAAGTTATGCTTGTTACAGTTTCCAGAATTCAACTTTCATGTGCAAGTCATTTAAAGAAGGCCTGCAGTTTGAAACTAGCAAATAAGGAGTCAGGGGGCCCCCTTAATGTCACTGATTGGTCAACATAGGACTCTAAAATAGTAAGTCTCCTGTGGCAACTTGAAAACAAGCCAAATAAAAAACAAAACCTGCTCTTTCCCCTGTTTCCTCTATCCTCCTTAGCAGTAACCTAAGCTAGGGTCATAGGGATTATCTGAAATTTCTTATTCTCCTTTAGCATACTCCTTCTATTCATTTGGCTTACTTCATATTTTTAGTAATTCAGATGCTGATCTTTCCTCTTCATTGCTGCTGCCTTACTTTTAGGCTCCCATTAGTTTTTGCCTGAATCACTACAATAATCATTCTCCCAATCCTTGACCTTATCTTATACTACTACTAATATTATTATAATATTATTAAATACTAATAATCCCTATACTAACACTCACTCTTGCATTCTCTGTGCTGGGTTTACCATTGATTTCAGAGATGCACTTGAAGAATGTGTGTTTCCCTTCTCTATAAGACGCTATTGGTCCAAAGAATCTGCTTCCAAAGGGAGAAGGCTTTCATGAGGGAAAATAACTGGTTCTTCCTGGTCACTTTTGCTCCCTTGTATCAAGACCAGTAGTTAGGCAAGGAAGAAGCACCGTCCCAACAGAAATAATTGACCCTGATGACCAGGAGACAGTAGGGATGTTTGTTACACACTGGTAACAGGGAGAATATATTTGGCACTCAGATGATTCACTATGGTGTCTCTTGCTTCTCTCCTAATTTTGATAATAAATGGACAAATGCAGAAGCAGGTTTGTCCAATTGTGACAATAAATGGACAAGTACAGAAGCTGCACTTCTAAACTTAAGGATGAGAGTCAGGGTCACCCCCTCAGGTAATCCCCTTAGACTAGCAGAGGTACTAGGCTAGCAGAGAATAAGAATAATCTAGAATGAGTAGTCAAGCAAAAAGATGATAAGAATTAGTTGCAACTCTGAGACTAGCTATAATCATGGAGACTCCAGTTTTATTCTGCTAACTTTTCTTATGTTAAGTCTTCCTGGAAAAGAGACGAACCAGAATCCTGGAAGAGTTCTTCTCAGTGGGGATGAAGCAAGCAGATCTGAGTGATGTAGGGGGTGAACTCTAGTGGATACTGAGGTGCACAGCCTAGGTCCCCTCTGTAGGACCAAGGCCCCCACACTCCTGCCTGACATGAGTGTTGCCTGTTGACTGCTCCAAGCTGGGGGCTTCCTCAGGGTATAAAACCTAGCCCCTGTTTTAGTTTGGGATATAGCTGAAGAACTAAAACAGCCCAAGGGCTCCTGTGGGAGTGGCTGATGCCTCTGTTGCAAACTCATCAGTTCAACTTCTTCCCCTGCCCAGTCCTGCTTCCCTTACTCCCTTATGAGTACTGTTCCTGAAGACACTCCACAATAAGCCACCCACTTGCAAATCCCATCCCAGCGTCTCTTCCCCTGGGGTCCCAAACTATGACATCAATATTACAACGTTTTCCAAGTGGATAGGTACCATTTCAAGTCTTGGAATCAAGTACGCACATTTTTTATTAATAAAAACTGTGTTCTTGATTCTTTCAAAGTTCAGAACCTACAATGCTTCCTATCTACGGCAGCCTCTCTGCTCACAGGCCCAACTAGTTCAGTCACTGTTCATGGCTTCTCCTCAGGCACATCATTTAAATTCTTTGGCCTCATTTTAAGCCAGCCAGGAAATTGAGCCCAAACTCTAGCCTGGAGACCTGTGAAAATCATGTTAGAGCCATATTAATTCAATTTCTATTACTTTGGTTATATTTTATGATATATTTAAAACTGTCACTTTTTAATCATCCTGATTTTCATTGTTAAAAGATGAATGATGTACTCTAACCTGATTCAATCAGCTGGACCCAATATGTGAGATGAAAGCCATGTAATGTTGAAAACGCTGCTGACCAAATAAAATTTTCCAGGATACAAAACAAGTAGATTAAGGAGGTCAATATTTTGCTTCATGGTCACTTTACTGCAATCGTCAGTGATGAAGATAAATGTAGTCTGAAATTGTGCCCATGTTACGTAGTCAGTCAATACATCCTAATATGGAGGAAGTGCACTTATAAGGTGAATATGACCTTTGGCATTTGATGGTGTTTCAAAGTACTTCCAAGTAAGACTGTCTATTTAATTTGTGGAACTCCGTGCAAAATGAAAACACAGGGCTCTTGTTGAAGAATTCTCAAGAATCTTTAAGATAACGACAGTAGAGCATTAAAACCAGCACAAAGCCCTTCTAAGCCAGGGGCTCTGTGCAGATGCAGAGGTCTCATGTCCATGAAGCCAGCTCGGGCCCTAACCTTATGATTCACTTAATTTGTTCTAGAATTTTATTTGATATTTGACAAAGCAAACACGTACTGGAGGGGAGAATATAACTGTAACCAAGAAAGGAGGTAAGCACATTTTATCATATTATTGTCTAAATAACTGCTATGGAAAACAGCATTGTATTTTTTAAAATTTATTTATTGATTCTGAAAGAAAGACAGAGAGAGTAGCAGGGAGGGGCAGAGAGAGAGGGAGAGAGAGAATCCCAAGCAGGCTCCATGCTGTCAGCACAGAGCCCAGTGTGGGCTTGAATCCACTAACTGTGAGATCATGACCTGAGCCGAAATCAAGAGTCAGATGCTTAACTGACTGAGCCAGCTAGGCACCCCATAACATTATAATATTTTTTTAAATGTTTCATTTAATATTTTTAACTGTTAATTACTCAAAATCTCAAAAATCAAATTAGTAATACGTTTTATGGATATGTAGGATTTTAAGGTTTAAAAGGCAATTGGTCTGCAGATACTTACTTTGGAGAAGGAAGAAATTATCAAATTTTTCCTTTTATGTAAATGAGCCTATGAAATGAGCCTATATTGTACTTTCTACTGAGAAAAAATTATTTAGGAAATATTTGTCTTTCTGTGTCTGGGTTATTTATTTCACTTAACATAATGTCCTCCAGTTTCATCCATTTTGTTGCAAAGGGCAAGACATCCTTTTTTGTTGAGAGATTTTATCATGAATGGATGTTGAATTTTTTCAAATGCTTTTTCTGCATCTATTAAAATGATCATATGATTTTAATTCTTCATTTTGTTTATGTGGTATATCACTTTTACTGATTTGCCTATGTTGAACCATCCTTGCTTCTCAAGAATAAATCCCAATCGGTCATGTGTATAACTCTTTCTAATGTGCTGTTGCATTCAGTTTGCTATTATTTTGTTGAGAATTTTTACATCAGGGATGCTGGCCTATAGTCTTCTTTTCTTGTGGTGCATTTGTCTGGTTTTGGTATTGGGTGATGTTGATCTGACAAAATGAGTTTGGAAATATTCCCTCTTCTATTGTTTGGAAGAGTTTAAAAAGGATTCTTTTTTAAATGTTTGGATTAATTCACCTGTGAAAGCCTCTAGTCCTGAAATTTTCTTTTTAGGAGGTTTTGATTACTGATTCAATCTCCTTATTTGTTACTGATCTGTTCAGGCTTTCTATTTCTTCTTTGGTCAGTCCAGGTGGATATATGCTTCTGGAATTCATCCATTTCTTCTAAAGTGTCCAAATTATTTGTGTGTCATTGTTCATAATAGTCCTTTATGATCATTTTTATTTCTGTGGCATCAGTTATAATCTCTCCTCTCTCATTTCTGATTTTCTTTAAGTCTTTTCTGTTATTTTCTTGATCAGTCTAGGTAAGCGCTTATTGACATTGTTTTTAGTTTCATTACTTTTAGTTTCACTGATTTTTTTCTATTGTTTTCATTGTTGTTGTTGTTGTTGTTCTCTATTTCATTTATTGCTGTTCTAATCTTTGTTATCACCTTCCTTATGCTAACTTTGGGCAAGTTTTGGAGCTTCTTGGAAGGAAGGGACAAACAGAAAAAAATTACTTGAAGGTGATTTATATAGTGGGAAATTAGTGGCATATGAATTATATGCTCTTTGGAGGGTGAGGCCATTTGTAATTTGTGAAAACCCAGGCAATTTATGCTGTTGGTTCCTTAAAATAGTTTTAAAAAGAAAAACTGGCCATATTTAACCAAGTATAATCTTCTCTGAGGAAGTACTCCAATCCCACTCTTACCCAGTGACATTTTCTGGCTCTGTTAATGTTTGGGCAGATGAAGAGGGAGTCACAATGACACAATAAATTAATACACTTCCAAGAGACTCTTGTGAAATACTAAAGTATACTTCCAAACCAGAAAAGGCTACTTATACATTATTCATGTTGATAATAGTATTTAATTTTTGAAACTTTTCTGAGGATCCAGAGGGATACTTTGTGAATTACACCTCATGAAATGAGAAAGATAATTCAGTTCTAATGGTTTTTACATGGCCAAGTGATGCATTTTCAAATTTGGCAACAATCTATAAATATTATAATTCTCATGCTTGGATGATGATCAGTAATTAGAAGAAGGGAAGTCAGGAACACATGTCTCACTGAGGAGCTTTTCAAATGAGCAGATTCCCCATCTTCTGCCAGAAATTGTGACCACTGTGTCCAGAGAGTTGCATGTCCACATGCAACATGCATAGTAGATGATTCTCATGCAAATGGCCCACACTCTTAAATACACCAGAAGAAACTCTACCTGCTGTAATCAGTCCAAGGAGTATCTGTTTTGCTTTTCCATTCACTTTTTAGGTCAGTTAGCATGATTCCATCCTCTTCTTTAGAGCTATTGATTTAGAACATTCATGGGTGTGACCCCAAAAGAGATCATTTAAAAATGGTCCTGGGGGGAGGCATCACAATCCCAGACTTTAGCCTCTACTACAAAGCTGTCATCATCAAGACAGCATGGTATTGGCACAAAAACAGACACATAGACCAATGGAATAGAATAGAAACCCCAGAACTAGACCCACAAACGTATGGCCAACTCATCTTTGACAAAGCAGGAAAGAACATCCAATGGAAAAAAGACAGTCT
Source organism: Panthera uncia (assembly GCF_023721935.1). Taxonomy (NCBI): domain Eukaryota; kingdom Metazoa; phylum Chordata; class Mammalia; order Carnivora; family Felidae; genus Panthera; species Panthera uncia. The sequence goes on from NW_026057577.1 coordinate 119,193,455, forward strand.
CTTTAACAAATGGTGCTGGGAGAACTGGACAGCAACATGCAGAAGGTTGAAACTAGACCACTTTCTCACACCATTCACAAAAATAAACTCAAAATGGATAAAGGACCTGAATGTGAGACAGGAAACCATCAAAACCTTAGAGGAGAAAGCAGGAAAAGACCTCTCTGACCTCAGCCGTAGCAATCTCTTACTCGGCACATCCCCAAAGGCAAGGGAATTAAAAGCAAAAGTGAATTACTGGGACCTTATGAAGATAAAAAGCTTCTGCACAGCAAAGGAAACAACCAACAAAACTAAAAGGCAACCAACGGAATGGGAAAAGATATTTGCAAATGACACATCGGACAAAGGGCTAGTATCCAAAATCTATAAAGAGCTCACCAAACTCCACACCTGAAAAACAAATAACCCAGTGAAGAAATGGGCAGAAAACATGAATAGACACTTCTCTAAAGAAGACATCCAGATGGCCAACAGGCACATGAAAAGATGTTCAACGTCGCTCCTCATCAGGGAAATACAAATCAAAACCACACTCAGATATCACCTCACGCCAGTCAGAGTGGCCAAAATGAAGAAATCAGGAGACTATAGATTCTGGAGAGGATGTGGAGAAACGGGAACCCTCTTGCACTGTTGGTGGGAATGCAAATTGGTGCAGCTGCTCTGGAAAGCAGTGTGGAGGTTCCTCAGAAAATTAAAAATAGACCTACCCTATGACCCAGCAATAACACTGCTAGGAATTTATCCAAGGGATACAGGAGTACTGATGCATAGGGGCACTTGTACCCCAATGTTTATAGCAGCACTCTCAACAATAGCCAAATTATGGAAAGAGCCTAAATGTCCATCAACTGATGAATGGATAAAGAAATTGTGGTTTATATACACAATGGAGTACTACGTGGCAATGAGAAAAAATGAAATATGGCCTTTTGTAGCAACGTGGATGGAACTGGAGAGTGTGATGCTAAGTGAAATAAGCCATACAGAGAAAGACAGATACCATATGGTTTCACTCTTATGTGGATCCTGAGAAACATAACAGAAACCCATGGGGGGAGGGGAAGGAATAAAAAAAGAGGTTAGAGTGGGAGAGAGCCAAAGCATAAGAGACTCTTAAAAACTGAGAACAAACTGAGGGTTGATGGGGGGTGGGAGGGAGGGGAGGGTGGGTGATGGGTATTGAGGAGGGCACCTTTTGGGATGAGCACTGGGTGTTGTATGGAAACCAATTTGACAGTAAATTTCATATATTAAAAAAACAAACAAATAAATAAATAAATAAAAATAAAATTAAAAAAATGGTCCTGGGGGATTATAATAATCCATTGGTTTCCTACTGGATTTGGTATCCAGTGCCCCAGAGCAGTGTTTGTCAAAGTTGATTCAAGAATCACTTGTATCAGCACCACCTTTGAGCTAGATAAAATGTAGATTTTGGGGCTCTATCTTTAGGCTCATGTACTCTGAGTTGAGACCTATAAAAAATAATTTTTAACTAGCTCTGTCCCTGATGTCTGAGAATATCCCGGTAAACAGTTTGTTCCTGGTAAAGCAACAAAGGATCAAAACTACAGTAAAAAATAGTTACAAGACTGGTTGTCCTACTAGGCATGTCAAAGATTCAGATCAGACAGAGCATGAAAACCAGCAGGATGCCAGCTTCACATTAGGTGGGTGTAAGAGAAATGGGCTTACTCAATAGTCTATAATTAAAGAATAAGGGGGAAATGGTGAGAATCAGCAAGAGGCATTCACAAGAGGACACAGAGGTCTCTCTGGGGAGTTCTAAGGACTGCAGTCTGAGCAGAAGGATGAATTCAAGAACTGCAGAGCTCACTTTCAGAGTTAGAGTTTAGTCATAGGATAATGAGATGATTTTTTTATTAACAGGTTTTACTTTCAGAAAAAAATTGAAAGTTTTACATTGGAAGTGTCCCCTACATTTTATGTTCAAATAGGAAGAAAAGTAATTATCTAGATCAAATTAAATAAACATAGATTTACCAGTTATAGAGTGAGCTCCTTTAGGGCAGAAATTGATCATTTTAATTTCCTTTCCTTATTTTCATTTTTAAAAAATTGTATTTAAATTCAAGTTAGTTAACATATGTAGAATTTAGTGATTCATCACTTACATATAACACCTGAGATATCTTCATTGTATTGTCTTAGGGCTCTTTGGTTTGAAAAATAGTCATTCAGGCTAACTTAAACAAAAGGAAATTTACTGTAGGAATGCTCATAGAGTGAAAACCAGATGAAATATACAAAAATGCAAGGGCTCAATGCTAGAGATAGAAGAGGCTCTAAATGCCTATAAACAGAAAACTTAAAGACTGTCACTCTGGTGCCCTGCCATTAGCAACACTCAGCTGCTCTCAACCTGTCTGGAGTGTTCTAGGTTTTCTGCTTTAAAATGAGTATTTTTTTCCCTTTGATTTCCATTCAGTTTTTCAAACAGGGAATCTAACTGCCTAAGCCAATTGTTGGTCTGTTTTTCTCCAAGTTGGCCAACCTACGGATCAGGTTGCCAACATGGGTCTAATTTTTGCCATGGCAGAGGATGGGGACATGGAATTGGCATTCAGGCATATGCATCAAAATGACTACTTTGGAAGCAAGGGGTGTGGGAGACACAGATTCCTTTAAAATACAGAAGGTAGGCAGCAGACAGGCAGAGTAAACATGTTTGGGACCTTCCTCTTTTTACGTGAATCACTTAATGTCAGCATTAGTTTTTACCTGGGAACATGATAATTTTGCTTGACCTTTCATGTTGGGGCACATAAGCAAAACAGCAGAATGGCCTGGCTAGAAATTCAGGGAAAGGGCTGGAACCCTGATAGCTAGACAGGACACTGTCTGGTGGCTGAGACTTAGGAAGACAGAGCTCATTGTTTTGGCCTATATTTCAACAAATTTGTATACCTTGGAATTAGGTCTACACAAACAAATTGATAGGTTTCTACCTTACTTTTCATTTCAATCTTTTGTGGAATTCAGGTAAGTATGTGTGATTTCAGACTATGCTTCAGTACCTTTCTGCCAACTGCAACACTACTGACTTCGAGATTTCAAATCTTGCTAAAATTACAATAACTTCTTTATGGATACATCTCAGGAGATCTATATAATTTTCTCTTCCTCGCTTTGGTAGTTGATTGGAAAAAGTCCAAGATATGCCACAATTTCCATGTCTCAGTATGACAGATGTTTTTGTTTGTTGGTTTGCTGGTTTGTTTGTTGCTTATATTCTATAGTCATAGTCAATCCTTTTGAGACTTAGCAAAGGTCAATTTTATTTAGACTTGTAAAAATGTGAGGCATTACAGTCATTGGTCTTCCCTTATGACAACTAATTTTCCACTTCTTTCATCACAAGAAATCCTAATCTGTAGGGAATAAGTTTAGGAATCCCCTGGGCTTACACCAATGGGGTAACAAGGCATAAAGAAGTACAAAGTCATAGGATGCTCACATCTAAGTGAGCATCAGAATAGGGAGGTGAAAAGGCACCAAGAATAGGGAGGTGCAAAGGCACCCCAGAATAGAGAGGGGGTGCAGAGTCCCCAGAATAGAGAGGGAGGAGCAAAGCCCCCAGAATATAGGGGGGGCAAAAGCCCCCAATACAAAGGTATATGAGGTAAGCAAGATTAGGCATTCAGGGCAAAAACAACCCCCCAATTTAGTACTATAGCAGAAAGCTGCTTTCACAGGAAGGAAGGACCAAATTAGGTAAGCAAGTAAATAGGGCTATAGACCACAAGCTGAGGGGCGGTTGATGCTCCCCAAAGTGGAGCTGATTAACAAAAGAAAAGATGCCTTGTTAACCCTGAGGTTATTCCCCTTACCTGTCTTATCCCCTAGGCTAGCTAAGATAAACAGACACAGCATCTCCTGTCTGCCTTTAACAACCATCTGCCCGGTGCCAGGATTTTGTTTTATATTAACCCAAACCCCAAACACCATATATCTTCAAAAGCCCCCTTTTCCCTCATGCCCATGGTCTCTTTGTGCATGCCCATCATGTTTGTAAGCCTTCTGATCCTAATAAAACCGGGGCAAGGACACTTACTCAGGGCTCTTGTCTTCTCCTGGACCTTAGCCATCTCTCACTTTTCATCCTGCATCCCACTGTTTTGCTGGCCAAAAGAGAACTTCAGACTTAGAGTCTATGACACTAATCCTACATTTTCTGTATGCCTTTGAGAAATATCAGTGACTGGCTTTCTGAGGCTAAATTAGAAGAATAATTATTAAATTATTAATCAATGTGTATTAATTAAATATATAAATTAATAATGATTAAATTATATCAAATATTTTCAATAATGAAGAAAGGAAAAAATATGGCTAAAAAGGTAAAGGTGAAACATCTAGAAGTAAAAACATTGCATCATATGTTCAGGAACCAGAGTCTAGTCCCAGCTGTGACATTAACTCTGTCTTCTTGGACAAAGTCACCTAAAACTCTTGAAAAATTAAGGAGTTACATTCGTTCTGTAAACTATACAGTATGAGAAGTTATTTTGGGAATATATATGCATATATATGTATGTATTTATGTGTATATATAAAGAGTATGTCTGTATGTATACGTGTGTACATGCATATTTAATATATATGTAATATTATCTAGGTAATATATATTACATATATAAAATACATATGCAATGTATTAAAATGTAATGTGTTATATTTAATATATATTACATATGTAATCATATATGTAACATATTATTTATATATACAAAGAAAACTCAAACTTTCTATATGATTTCTTTGTAAGCTCAAGCTCCCTCTTTAGAAAACCCAGGACTATGTGCTAAGGACTTTGAATTCAATCAACAGTCAATGTCAATTAATCTATCCATCCATCCATCCATCCATCCCCCCATCCATCCACTTAGTGTTCCTCAAACTCTAAGGTGCTAGATAGTGACACGGTAAGGTTTGATATGTGAAAGGAGAGGAAATAAATCATTCCAACTCTATTTTGTTATTGTTTGTTTGTTTGTTCCTTACTTTAAGTCCTGGGTTTCATTTTATGGAAGGAATTGAGGCAATGTGTCCCTTAAAGGAAGTAGCATGTATCCTTATCTATCCCTAAGAACTACTGGGGTACTCAAAGATATTTGAAAGCATGAATAGGTGAACATATGTGTGAATGTACTTCAGAGACCAAAATGCTAGAAATTTCTCTATGATCTATGCCTTTTGAAGAGCTCCTGTCCAAAGTTTACTATGACTGACAAAACCAGGGACTTGAAGAATGGAATATTTCTCATTCCTCTTTTGTTCGGATTTTACTATGTTTGTGCAGTGGAGGACATTGGAGAGCAGAGAAAGAAGAGGAAAATGGAGGGAAGAATTGAGAAAACATTTTGGAATGTTGTATGCATGGTCAAAAAGGTCAAAAGTTAAAGAACCTAGATGGTGCATCAGAATGGCATTACCACTAGCTCTCTCAAGCCCTCCACCCCCACCCCCCACTTCAAATCCAAATCTCTTCTCTTAAGAATAATGAAAATGTTATACTGATGACATGGATGAATACTAATCCCGTTGAAATACCAATTTTGTAAAGTCAATTTAGAAATAAAAATTATTCTATCCAAATTCCTCATTCCTGTGGCTAGTCAAACTTTCCCTAGATTTAAATAATAGCAAAGGAGAGAGCAATATTTATAGTTGACTTTGTCATTGTGGGAACACAAGCAACCTCAGCCTGAAGGATGCTGAGACTTCAGAGACAAGCAGGCAAAGAAAGGAGCATATGTTAGGACAAGCTGGCATAAGAGAACTGGAGAGAAATGTAAACCAGGCTACTTGTGGTTATCTTTGCAAAGGCATTTAGATTTTAAGTCGTTTTTTATTGCAGCTAGCATCCAATTACAGTGACGTGGCCATGGGAGCTTAAGGACCAAGCACTGCCACTTTATTGTTTTATTGTTGCCTATATGTTATAAAATGGGTGAGTTTAATGCCTAGATCTTTGAGTATATGATTTCTTCTGGAGGCATGATAATCTCACATCCTTTCATAAATGCCATCTAGTCATCCTCATGTGGGCGCTCAGTGAAAGTCTATAACATTATAAGAAATGGAGTTAAATAAAATGCATTTGAATTTTAAAAGCTGCCCTTTATTGCCCATGAAATACCCAGAGGTCTCTTTTTAGCACAAGAAGTCTCTTTTACACTTATGGACAATGGTAGCTATTACAGACCATTATAGAGTTAAGTTAGCACTTAGGTAAAATTTGGTCATTTTATAAAATACTAAGGAGTCTATGATGTTTCCGGTTATCAGAAAAGATTCTGAAAAGTTGTCTATGCTGCTGACACCATGCACATAAAATTAGGTCCTGAAATGTAGCTTGGACTCGTTGCAAACTGAAATCTTTTCGAAGGTGAAAACACAGGAAGAAGGAATCAAATCAAAGAGTAACCAAATTTGACAACTGCCACAAAGAGAAACATGGGAAAAGAAATGACACTTTGTGTTTGATCTTGATCATAACATGAAGTTTCCTCCTAAAAAAAGTGGCTTGAATTCCCCCCTTTAATTGATTGGCAAATAGACCATGCTACACCTGTAAGCAGTCAGGTAATAAGAGCAATTAAAAATCAACCCTACCATTTAAATAAGACCTTATCAAAACTTGCTACCAGAACTTCCCTTTTGAAACAATTCTTTTCAAAGGTTAATTTCAACTGACAGTTGGATATTTAGCATTCCTTTGTGGAAGTCATTTCAATTAAAAATAGGAATTTGTGCCTTGGGCCCAATTAACCTCCCCCCCCCACCTTTCTAAATTACATCCATAGTAACAGGAACAGCTCTTTCTACCCTGGAACATATTTAACCTGGTGTCAAATCCTGGTATAAATCTAACATAGTAATTCCAAAATTTTTCTGAGCCTCCTCTTTGAGAATCTGATGAGAGCAAAAGTAAGAATTCATATCTACACAACAACTTGTCAAAAGTACAGCAAGTTAAAAAAAAAAACTTGAAGCCCTTCATAACTCAAATGAAAAATTCTTGAAATAGAGCCTTTGCCCTAAAATGTCTAGATGCCCAGCTATACACATAAGCTATTGCTATTGAGTCAGTAGCAGATTCCTAAAAATGGAGTTGCAAAAGAACTTAGCTATGTCTCATAAAATCTAAGATACTCCTGAAATCTGTTGTTTATTGTGCTCAAAGGAGTATCAAAATATTACACTGTTCATTTGTTTTCATCTTTTTGTAATTTGAGGAACCACTTGTTGTGTTCATTCTGATACTCCAGTGAACCCTTCATGACAAAATGTTACTGAAGCCATATCAAATTTGGCAGGTTTAGAGCATGATGATAAATAAGGGATATCCTCTGGCTACCCAATGAGGGTGTGTGAATCAGCAACACTGTATCATATGAACATTTGAGGTCACTGAACCCATCTTATAACCAAATCCAGGGATTCCCTCAAGAGTATTCCTTGACCTATAGTTTTCAAGCCTCTGCTGAGACACTTCAGTGAAGGAGAGTTTATTACTCCTCGAATGATTCATTGTATTTTGGCAGAGTAGAAAATATTAATAAAATTAATTAATAGTAATAAGGTAAATTTTATTCATTCATGTTGAGCTGAAATCTTCCTCCTAACTTCCATCCTATAACCTCCACATGAAAATAAATGATGTATAATTTTCAAAAATACAAGATATGTTCTTTTGTGCTTCCTCCTCTTTAAACTTCTCATAAAATTGTTTAATTTGCAATTACAGAATTCATTAAAGCAATGTTAGATATTGATAAGACGATCATCATAGCAATGCATCACAAAGCTAGAGAGGGATACATTTTGGTAACATGCATGATGCTTAGGAGCATAGCCCCTGGGTTAAACCACCGTGTTTTGAATCCTAGCTCTGCCCCTTACTAGCTGTGTATGCTCCGATGAGTTACTTAAGCACTCTGTGCCTCAGTAAGATGGAGGTTTTATTATCTACTTTACAGTGTTGGGAGGATCAAAAGAGCTATCTCTAAAATATCTAGAACAATGCCTTGCTTATAAAAATAATACTTTGGTTCACTGTGAAGAAAAATGTTAACAATCAGAAGAATATATTTCTTGGCACTAATAGAAATTTGAACAAAAACGAGACACCTGATTTTCAGGATTAAGTGTGCAGTCTTGCATCATGTACCAGTTTGAATTAAGACTGAATTAAGTCATCTGTTAAATTTAAGGTCTCAATTTAATTATAACTAATCCAAGGCAAATTCATGGAAGATTAGGCCTTTACCACTTTCACTGTAATGCTTTAAAATATGTAAGGATTGCGCCTTATATAGCTACAGTTCCATCTCATGCTTTAGGCATTCTTCATTTCCTTAGGTCTTATGCTTAAGCCACTTGTATCATTCAGACAGTGAAAAGTACCCACTGATGGAAAGAATGATTTGTGAAGCCAATGAAGAGGAACAATAACAATGCACATACTTAAGGAAGCTCATGGTGTCTTCACATACGAATGGTAAATGGCCTTCATCTGCTTACACCAGAAGGCCTGGCAGATACAAAATTAAGTGCTCTGAAAGAAATAAATCTTTATTTCTTTAAGAATACTGCGTAATTCACCAACTTTGCCACTGAGTTTGGCTTTTTTTTCCTTCTGAGAACACAAAAATAGCAATAATAACAATAATAAAAGGTATTCTTAACTGTCCTCCTTTTTTCCATACAGTTTTGGAAGAACTTGTGAACATCCTCTTTCAACAACTTGTCTAGAGTTCTCAACACTTCCAAGTAATTTAACACTCCACACGGAGCCTTCGTGTCATCAGGCTTATTTCTTGCCCTTGTAGCTGCGTTTCCAAATAATTCGATCCCATTCACTGGCTTCCACAGGTGGCCTCTGGTTTCTCAGGACTAGATAGAAATAGGCCCCCATGAGATAATGAAGTCTTCCATGGCTGGTCGCAAGTTTCCCTTTTAACACCGAACTCTTAAGACTCCAAAATATTCATCATTTGTCACAGCAGATAGTCTGCAGGAGATACTTGGCTTTATAATCGGCAAAACAGGTAATTTTAGTGCAAGAAGGAGCTATGGTCTGAGGTTGGGCATGCGGTTTATTTTCCATTTGTTACTGGGAGTTGAGTGAGCACCTGAATAGGAATGAAAAAGTCCTGCTGCTTTTTTATTGAATCACTGGTAGCAAGGTCTTCTAGGTAAGGCTATTATAAATTGGGAAGTTATTCTTAATTTTCTATGGCTTATTTTCTTCTCTCATGACTGCCAAGATAGAACTTTGGAAATTTTAAGTTATGTGAATATCATTAGAGAAGATACAAATGATGAAGATTTCAGCACAATCCCTGTTCTTAGAAACCAGAGAGAAGAGCAATCTGCAGCAAGCCAAATCTGTTTCTACACAAAATGGGGTTCACCTGAAATCTCATTCCAAATGCTTACAATCAGCAGTGCAAGAGGACATGCCTGTGATTCCCACAGCTTTGTCCCTTTAGGATCATTCTGCAATTTGTATTCACCAAAGGCACTCCTGGGCAATACATAGGGGACTGTTTTTTTAACAATGCCAAGGTTAATAAAGCCAAGATTAAAGGTTATAAAAATGTAACACTGAAAGTTGAAAAGCCACACACAACCTAAGATCCCTGGTCTGAGGAAGCATCATGGCTCAGTGAGTCTATTTATTAACCCAGCTTTATGTTTTGGTTTGTCTTCAAAGCTAGAATGGAGCTCCAAACAAGAAAAATAACCACATATTTGGTTGCTCCAAGCAACCAAATAATGCCCAGTTATTTTCTTGATTCCTATTATTTCTTCTTCTGTCACTTGTTCATGCCTTTTGTCTTTATACTGCTGGTCTGTCCCTGGGTTCAAGTGAAGATTATGAAATAACAGAATTTCCCCCGTGAAAATCCCCCAAACAAGTTTGAGAAAATATTCAGAAGATAAATAAGTCATATTCTGAAAATTGGTTGGTTAGAACTGAGAAAATAATTCATTTAGAGAAATAATGCTGTGATGGTTGGTTGGTCAGCAGCTAGCCCAATCCACAAAAGCCACTTTAGTAATTCATTCCATTAATAACTGTTTATTGAGTATTTGCAATGGGTCAGGCACTATGCTGAGCACTGAGAATACTATAATGAAGGAACAACTTCCTCTGTCCTGCAATTGTTTACAGCTTTCCCAGGAGACAACAAGTATCAGACAATTGAGAGATAGTAAGATAAATTGTATTTCAGAGGCAGATTAAAAGTCTGGATCTTCTTTTCTTACTTTTATGATACGATTAATAAAAGTGAGTCTTGGAGCACCTGGTTGGCTCAGTTGGTTGAACGGATGACTTTGGCTCAGGTCATGAGCTCACAGTTCATGAGTTTGAGCCCTGCATCGGGCTCTGTGCTGCACAGCGTGGAGCCTGAACCTGCTTCGGATTCTGTGTCTCCCTTTCTCTGTCTCTGCCCTTCTCCCGCTCACACTCAGTGTGTGTCTCTCTCTCTCTAAAATAAAATAAACATAAAAAAAAAAGTGAGTCTTCATTTCCTGACCCAATTTCATTGTTTTCTAGAGAAAATGGAAAACACACTTGTGAGACTGTTAACTTCTGCTGGTTACCTTTAAGAATCATGGAGAATGCAAAAATTAGAAGACTCAAGATAGGGAAATATCTTCATATTATCAAAAAAGACTAAGCTGCAATTTCCATAAAATATTAACTAGTAGATGTGATGTCAATCTCAAGTAAGCTTTTAGGAAACATTAATGAAGAAATAGTTTGTAAGCACCTAGAGGTGAAAGCAGAGATTACTAGTTTCAAAAAGCAGTGAAATTCTATATTAAGAAGATTTTTTGATAAACAGAGCAGAGAAAGGCACTTGATGGAAATCTAAATTTTACCAAGATACTTGACAAAATATATCATTATAACACTATGCATAAATAAAAGTTGGAGTAATATGGTTCTCTTAAAATACAATTCATCCAATTGAATCGTTTTCTTTTTTTTTTTCAAAAAAAATCAAAGTATCTAAGTTTGCAACAGGGTTCTGTCCTAGCCAATATTTATCATGACTTGGAGAAGATACAGAAGGTATCGTAATGGGACTGAGGTTCACACAGAGAGTCGTGACACTGAGGCTTTTCTTTCCAGGAAGCAACTTTATTTGTGCTGGCATGGGCTCAGTGGGTTTGTACCTGAAAAACACCCCCAGCACAGTGAGGTGTATGTAGCCTTTTATAAATTTTCTTCTTCATTATCTCCCATACATGATAACCTACAGACGTACAATCTGATTGGGTGGTCTCATGTTACAGGGTCATGAGGGATGTCACATATGCACACATAGCCAGGTTGCCTTCCCTTATCTTGAGGAATTTTTTCTCACCACATTCTTTAGGAAGGGGACTCTACCACAGTATGTTCATCCAATTTGAGGATAAAGAAAATCAAATCTGGAGGAATAAAGAGTGTTGAGTAACAGACTCAGAAACTCCAACAATTTTCACAGGCTATAAGGAAACAGACAAACCAAAGCTATTAGAATGAAGATGACAAATAAAATTATCTAGCATAAAATAATATTATCCTAAAAGTAGAAGCTTTAAAAAGTGTAAAAAGAAATATATGTAGAGCTGAAGTATATAATTCATTTCAATTTTTCTTGAAATGAGGAGCTAAATTTTTCTTTACGTTATGTGCCAGGAAAAACTGAAACAGAAACTTGGACACTAAAACACATTCTAATTACTGAATGTCATGGCTAATTTCAACAGAAAGTTAGACATCAAGACATATTCTAGTTATTAAACTTCAAAAAAAAAAGGTCACCTTCAAGTGGGAAGAATCGGGCTGTCTCAGTTTTCTCTCTAGTGATACTCAATTCTCAAAGATAAAGGAACTTGTCTCCAAATTTGAGGAAAAGAAGGTGACCCAAGAATTTTTTTCCAGCCAAGCTGTTGGCTGGAAACTTTATTCTCTGACATAAAAGATATCAAGAAAATTCACACCTGTAAGTTCTTCTTCAAAACAAAATCTAACTGAGGCACCTGGATGGCTAAGTCAGTTGAGCATCCGACTCGTGATTTCAACTCAGGTCACGATCCCAGGGTCATGTGATTGAGCCCCATGTCAGGCTCCATGCTCAGCATGGAGGTTAAGATTCTTTCTCTCTCTCTCTCTGCCTCTCTCTCTGTTTAAATTAAAATTTAAATACAAAAATTTTTTTTAAAAAGGAAAGAAAATCTAACCAACTAGAGGATAATTCAAAATTAACAAAAAATTAAGAATATATGGAGGAAGGACTGAGAGTGAGCATTGAACTCATTTAAACATAAAATTGGTGGTTGAAAAATAGAATATAAATATTATAAAATCTAAACTTACAAAAATAAGCTAAAAGAATTTGGGACTAGGAAGAAGATACCTAATTATAAGTTGGAGAATACATAATCTTTTTTTATTTTTAAAATACTTTAGATCTATTTTAATTTGTTTGGGGTTTTTGTATTTTATTTCTGCTGACCCTTAAAATTTTATTTATTTTTGTTTTTCTTGAAGTATAATTAACATACAGTGTTATATTAGCTTCAGGTATACCATATAATGATTTAGCAATTCTATACATTGCTCATTTTTCATCACTATAAGTTTACTCTTAATCTCCTTTATCTATTTTACCCATCCCTTTATCTACCTCCTCTCTGGTAACCCTCAGTTCGTTCTCTCTATTTAAGAGTCATTTTTATATGTTTGTTTGTCTATTTTTAATCTGTTCATTTGTTTTGTTTCTTAAATTCCACGTGTGAGTGAAATCATATGGTATTTGTCTTTCTCTGACTTATCCTCACTTTTTAGTTTTTGTTTTTAATTAATGAGATTTTTAAAAAGAGTAATTTTAGGTTCATAGAAAAACTGAGCCAAAAGTACATAGTATTTGCATATGCCCCTCTCCCTAACCACACAGTTTCCCTTATTTTAACATCTTGTATCACTGTGGTCCATTTGTTACAATTTATGAGCCAATACTGATAGATTATTATTAACCAAAGCCCATAATTTACCTTAGGGTTCACTCTTGGGTGAATATTCTGTGAGTTTGAACACATGTATAATGAAATGCATCCACCATTTAGTATCATATACAATTGTTTCATTTGTGCTCTATCTATTCATCATTATTTCCTTCCCCCAGAACTCCTATCCCTTAGTAACACTGATAATTTTACTGATCCATAGTTTTGCCTTTTCACATAATAATTTAATTATCAATTTAATAGATACTGTCTAAAATGAAATGTACTAAAAAATTCATATGGCTTCCATCCCCAAGTTTTCACTTCCTTTTAACTTTAGAAAAGACATCATGTATAAAGAGATATTTGAAATTTATAATTAACTTCAATTTTATTCTTCTCCTTTTTAAAGTTTAATAAAAAATATTTTTATACTGATAACTTTAAAAGAGTATATATAGGGTAGATATATACTATGGAATATTACACAGCCGTGAAAAAGGACGAGATCTTGCTATTTGCAACAACATGGATGAACCTAGACAGTATTATGCTAAGTGCAATAAGTCAGACTGAGAAAGACAAATAACATATGATTTAATTTATATGTGGAATCTAAAAACAAATTTAATTTATATATGGAATCCAAAAACAAAACAAATGAATAAACAAACAAACAAACAAAAAGCAGAATCAGACTGATAAATACAGAGAACAAACTGATAGTTGCCTGAGGGAAGGTAGTGGGAGAATGGACAAATGGGTGAAGGAGAATGAGAGATACAGTCTTCCAGTTATGGAATGCAGAAGTCACAGGGATAAAAGTCACAGCATATGGAATACAGTCAACGATATTGTAGCAGCATTATATGGTGACAGATGAGAGCTACACTTGTAATGAGCATAGCACAATGTATACAGAAGTTGAATCACCATATCGTACACCTGACACTAATGCAACATTGTGTGTCAACTACAAATAAAAATAATTTAAAAAATAAAATAACATGCATAGTATAATTATATTTGTATTAGTTTTTTTCTGAATATATCTGTCCATTGACCCAACTGCACATATACATAGAGAGAGATTTGGAATCATGTTCAACAACTATCATAAGGTTATTCCAAGGTATTGAAATTTTAGACAATTTGTAGGGTTTTTTTCAGGTGATTTATAGCTGCAGGTTGTTTTGCTGTTTTTCTTTCTTTATTTTTTAATTCATGTTAGTTAACATACAGTATAGTATTGGTTTCTGGAGTAGAACCCAGTGATTCATCACTTACATATAACACCTAGTGCTCATCCCAGCAAGTGCACTCCTTGATGCCCATCACCCATTTAGCCCATCCACTGCCCAATGTCCCCTCAAGCAATGCTCAGTATGTTCTCTGTATTTAAGAGTCTCTTATGGTTTGCCTCCCTCTCTGTTTTTATCTTATTTGTCCTTCCCTTCTCCTATGTTCATCTGTTTCTTAAATTCCACATATGAATGAAATCATATATTTGTCTTTCTCTGACTGACTTATTTTGCTTAGCATAATATACTCTAGTTCCACCCACGTTGTGGCAAATGGCAAGATTTTATTCTTTTTGATCACCAGGTAATATTCTAGTGTGTGTGTGTGTGTGTGTATATATATACACATATATACACACCACATCTGTTTAATCCATTCATCAGTTGAGGACATTTGGCTCTTTCCATACTTTGACTATTGCTGATACTGCTGCTATAAACATTGGGGTTCATGTGCCCCTTTGAAGCAGCATTTTTGTATCCTTTGGATAAATACCTAGTAGTGCAATTGCTGGGTCATAGGGTAGTTCAATTTTAAATTTTTTGAGGAACCTCCATAGTGTTTTACAGAGTGGCTGCACCAGTTTGCATTCCCACCAACTGTGCAAAAGTATACCCTTTCTCCACATCCTCACCAACATCTAGTGTTTCCTGAATTGTTAATTTTAGCCATTCTGACAGGTGTGAGGTATAAGGTATCTCATATGGTTTTGATTAATATTGCCCTGATGATGAGTGATATTGAGCATCTTTTCATGTGTCTGTTAGCCATCTGGATGTTTTCTTTGAAAAAGTGTCTATTCTGGTCTTTTGCCCATTTCTTCACTGGATTATTTGTTTTTTAGGTGTTGAGTTTCATAAGTACTTTATAGATTTTGGATAGTTGAGTTTGATAAGTACTTTGTAGATTTTGGATACTAACCCTTTACCTGATATGTCAATTGCAAATATCTTCTCCCATTCTATAGGCTGCCTTTTAGTTTTGTTGATTATTTCTTTCACTGTGCAGAAAATTTTTATCTTGATGAGGTCCAATTGTTCATTTTTGCTTTTGTTTCCCTTGCCTCTGGGGACATGTCAAATAAGAAGTTGCTGTGGCTAAGGTCAAAGAGTTTACTGCCTGTTTTCTCCTCTAGGATTTTGATGATTTCCTATCTCCCATTTAGGTCTTTCATCCATTTTGAATTTATTTTTGTGTATGGTGTAAGAAAGCATCTAGTTTCATTCTGCTACATGTCACTGTCCAGTTTCCCAGCACCATATGCTGAAAAGACCATCTTTCTATCTTTGGATATTCTTTCCTGTTTTGTTGAATATTAGTTGGCCATATATTTTTGGGTCCATTTCTGTGTTCTCCATTCTGTTCCATCAATCTATGTCTGTTTTTGTGCCGGTACCATAGTGTCTTGATGATTACAACTTTGTAATACAGATTGAAGTCAAGAATTGTGATCCTCCAGCTTTGGTTTTCTTTTTCAACATTGGCTATTTGGGGCCTTTTCTGTTCTATACAAATTTTAGATTTCTTTGTTCCAGCTCTGTGAAGAATGTGTTACTATTTTGATAGGGATTGCATTGAATGTGTAGATTGCTTTAGGTACTATAGACATTTTTACAATATTTGTTCTTTCAACTCATGAACATGGAATGGTTTTCCCTTTTTTGTGTGTATTTTTCCATTTCTTTCATAAGCTTTATATAGTTTTCAGCATACAGATCTTTTACCTCTTTGGTTAGGTTATTCCTAGGTATCTTATGGTTTTTGGTCAATTGTAAATGGGACAGATTCCTTGATTTTTCTTTCTGCTACTTCATTTTTGGTGTATAGAAATGCAACAGATTTATGTAGATTGGTTTTATATCCTGTGGTTTTGCTGAATTCATGTATCAGTTCTAGCAGTTTTTTGGTGGAGTCTTTCAGGTTTTCCACATACAGTATTATGTCATCTGTGAAGAGTGAAAGTTTAAAGTCTTCCTTGCCACTTCGTATTTCTTTTATTTCTTTTGTTATGTTATTGCTGAGGCTATGACTTCCAGTACTATGTTGAACAAACAGTGGTGAGAGTGGACATCCCTGTAGTATTCCTGACCTTAGGGGGAAAGTTCTCAGTTTTTCCCCATTAAGGGTGAGATTAGCTGTGGGTCTTTCTTATATGGCCTTTATGATGTTGAGGGATGTTCCTTCTACTCTTTCTTGAGGGTTTTTATCAAGGAAGGAAACTGTATTTTGTCAAATGTTTTTTCTGCATCTATTGAGAGGATCATATGGTTTCTACCCTTTCTTTTATTAATGTGGTGTATCACGTTGATTGATTTGAGAATACTGAATCAGCCCTACAGCCTAGGAATAAATCCAACTTGATTATAATGAATAATTCTTCTAGTGAACTGTTGAATTTGATCTGCTAGTATCTTGTTGAGGATTTTTGCAACCAGTTTCATCAGGGATATTGGCCTGTAATTTTCCTTTTTAGTTGGGCCTTTTCTGGTTTTGGAATCAAGGTAATATTGGCTTCATAGAAGGAGTTTGGAAGCTCTCCTTCCATTTCTATTTTTTGGAACAGTTTGAGAAGAATAGGTATTATCTATCCTTTAAATATCTGGTAGAATTCCCCTGGGAAGCTATCTGGCCCAGGGCTCTTGTATGTTGGGAGATTTTTGATAACTGATTCAATTTCTCTGCTGGTTATGAGTGCGTTCAAATTTTCTATTTCTTCCTGTTTCAGTTTTGGTAGTGTGTGTGAGTTTCTAGAAATTTGTCCATTTCTTCCAGATTGCCCAGCTTGTTGGCATATAAGTTTTCATAGTAATTTCTTATAATTGTTTGTATTTTTCTGGTGTTGGTTGTGATCTTTCCTCTTTCATTCATGATTTTATCTATTTGGGTCTTCTCACTTTTCTTTTTGGGAAGTCTGCCTAAGGGTTTATCAATTTTTTTTCATTCTTTCAAAGAACTAACATTTAATTTCATTGATCTGTTTTACTGGGGTTTTTCATTTCTCTATTGTTTATTTCTGCTCTAATCTTTATTACTTTCCTCCTTCTGCTGTCTTTAGGCTTTATTTGCTGCTCCTTCTCTAGCTTCTTTAAGTGTAAGGTTAGGTTGTGTATTTTAGACTTCTCTTGTTTCTTGAGGTATGCCTGAATTGCAATGTACTTTCCTCCTAGGGCTGCCTTTGCTGCATCCCAAAGGGTTTGGACTGTTATGTTTTCATTTGCTTCCAACTATGTTTTTATTTCTTCTTTAATTTCATGGTTAACTGATTCCTTCTTTAGTAGGATGTTCTTTAACCTCCACATATTTGAGGGCTTTCCAATTTTTTTTCTGTGGTTGATTTCAAGTTTCATAGCATTGTGATCTGAAAATATGCATGGTATGATCCCAATCTTTTTGTATCTGTTGAGGGCTGATTTGTGACCCAGTATGTGATCTATTCTGGAGACTTTTCCATGTGTACTCGAGAAGAATGTGTATTCTGCTGCTTTAGGATAAAATGTTCTGAATATATGTTAAGTCCATCTGGTCCAGTGTGTCATTCAAAGCCATTGTTTCCTTGTTGATTTTCTGCTTAGATGCTCTGTTCATTGTTGTAAGTGGGGTGTTAAAGTCTCTCCTATTATGCTATTATTATCAATTAGTGTCTTCATGTTTGTGATTGTTTTATATATTTGGTTGTTCTGCATTGGAGGTATAAATATTTACAACTGTTAGATCTTCTTGATGGATTGACCCCTTAATTATGATATAATGTCCTTCTTCTTCTCTTATTATAGTGTTTGTTTTAAAATCTAGTTTGTCTGATATAAGTTAGGCTACTCCAGCTTTCTTTGACATCCATTAGCATGACAGATGCTTCCCCATCCCCTCACTTTCAATCTGCAGGTGTCTTTAGGTCTAAAATGAGTCTCTTTTAGGTGGCATATAGATGGATCTTATTTTTTTTTATCCATTCTGATACCCCATGTCTTTTGATTGGAGCATTTTGTGCATTTACAGTCAGAGTGATTATTGAAAGATATGAATTTGGTGTCATTGTGTTACCTGCAGAGTTGGTGTTTCTGATGATGCTCTCTGTTCCTTTGTAGTCTTTGTTGCTTTGGTCTTTTTTCCCCCCAATTCAAGATAGTTCTCCTTAAAATTTCTTGCAGAGATTTTTAGTGGTCACAAAATCCTTTAGTTTTTGTTTGTCTGGGAAACTCTTTATCTCTCCTTCTATTCTGAATGACAGCCTTAGTGGATAATGAATTCTTGGCTGTATATTTTTTCCCATTCAGCACATTGAATATTTCCTCCCACTCTCTTCTAGCCTGCCAAGTTTCAGTGGACAGGTCTGCTGTTAACCTTACATGTCTACCCCATGTAGGTTCAGGACCTTTTCCCCTAGCTGCTTTCAGAATTCTGCCTTTACCTTTGTATTTTGCAAGTTTCACTATGATATGTCATGGTGTTGACTTTTTTAGTTGAAAAATGCCTGTTTCCTTCCCCAGATTAGGGAAGTTCTCAGCCATATTTTTTTTCAAACAAACCTTCTGCCTTTTTTCCTGCTCCTCTTTTTCTGGGATTCCTAAGATACAGATATTGTTTTGTTTTAGGGAATCACTAAGTTCTCTAAGTGCCCCCTCTTGATCTAATAGCTTATCTCTCTTCTTTTCTAGCTTTATTATTTCCCATAATGTTATCTTCTATATCACCTATTCTCTCCTCAGCTTCTTCAATCCTTATTGTGACTGTATCCAGTGGGTTTTGCATCTCAGTTATAGCATTTTTAACTTTCAGCCTGACTAGTGTTTAGGTCTTTGATCTCTTGGGCAAGGGTTTCTCTGGTGTATTCTATGATTTTTCTCAAGCTCAGCTAATAATCTTATGACGGTTGTTCTAAATTCTTATTCAGATATATTATATATGTCTGTTTTTGAGCAACTCCCCGCCTTTGATTTCTTCTTGACCTTTCTTTTGGGGAGCATTCCTTCATCTTGTCATTTTGGCTAAGTTTCTGTCTTGTGTGTGTTTTAAAAGTTTGTTATGTTTCCTGCACCTGAGAATACTGCTATATTAAAAAGGGGTAATACACCATCCAGGGCCTGGCACTTCAGGAAGTGTTTCTGGTGTATGCTGTGTGCACTCTGCTGTTGCGTTTTGGCTGCTCTTTCCCACTGGTCAGTCCTCTGCAGAGCTCCTCCTTGCTTGCAGTAGGGAGTGTTTGGACCTTCAACTAGGTGTGTTTTGATTTGTTTGTTGAAGTAAGCCTGGGAAAAAAAGGAGGAAAAAAGCTTAATCCCAAAAAAAGAGAAAAGGAAAGGGAATTAAAAAAAGCCAAACAGAGAATCAAACAACTATAAGACTGAGTCCAAAGAAAAAGAAAGGGAAAAGAAGAAGAAAAGAAAAATAAAAGAATAAAAAACCTGAACCAAAAAAAGAGAAAAGGAAATGAAAAAAAAAAAAAAAAAAAAACTATGAGCCTGATTCCAAAAGAAAAAAAGAAGGAAAAAAAGAAGAAGAAAACATAAGCTTAGTCCTATTTCCACCATAACTGCAGGTGACACTTTGAAGCACTTGATTTTCAGTACACTTGGTGCATACAGGGTTCTGGTTGTGCAGATCTTCTAGAGGAGAGGCTCACTGAATAGGCTCAGGGTCAGTCTTACCCCAGTAAATAAACAGTTGCGAACCATGGGCGAAGGAAGCAGATGGGGGGGGGGGGGGGGTGTTGGTGTAAATGGGTCCTGCCTCCACTGGGTGTCGCTGTGTTGCGCTCTGAAGTCCAACCATGTTGGTGTTAGGGGGAAATGGCACCACCCCAATCTCTCATCTCCGGACAGGGGATCTCACACCCTCCCTCCCTACTGTTCAGGCAGCCCTCACAGAATAGCAAGGGCAGTCAGCTCACCTTGTGCCATAACTCTCCTGTGTTTTTTCCCTTTGTGCATAGCTGGGATTCAAAACTCGAAGTCTTAATGGCCCCCACTGCTGGATCTGCCACCCTCCCCCAAAGTAGAGCCTCTCCATGCTGTGTCTGGAGTCCTTTGTCCCTGAAAAAAATCCCATGCCTGCACATTGTGCAGAATCTATGGTATAGCACTGCTAAAAGCAACAAAGGTTATATTCCCTCTGGGTGCGCCTCTGTCCTTTGCTGATGAAAAGCCGTTTGCTAGTGCCTGCAGGGTCTTTTGTCCTTGTGGAGGCCATATATCCTCTTCAAAAAGTACTTCACAAAGGGAATGGTTTCTCCAAATATGCCCTGGAGATGCTTACACCACGCAATGCACTCAGCTGCCAGCTCCCTCCTCCCCAGAACTGTGTACCACAGCTCCACTCTGGAGAAAGTGGTGCACTGCCAAAAACCTCAGTTTGCAGTCCAAACTGTTTCCAAAAAAACACCTGAAACATTCAGTACTTCTCGCTCTCCAGTCAGTGGTCCAGAGAGATTTTCATCTTGTGTGAACATGATGCCGCACTTTCTCAACTTCTCTCTTTCTCTCCATTTGTCTCTCCAGGGAAAGGGTTCTCTCCTCTCTGTAACACCAGTTTTTCTCTCCCCCAATTCACTTCCACACAGCTCACACCTGCCACACTGTCTCCCTCCAACTATAGAGATCCTTCTGTCACTCCATAGATCCATTTTCTGGGTGTTCCAAATGATCTGACATCAATACAGCTATGTTTCAGGGATGAGAAAAGCTCAGAGCACCCCTACTTCTCCACCATCTTAACTCCTGCTGTTTTTCTTTATATATTTCAGGTGCACGTATTTTTAATAAGAATTATTATTTTAAAAATCGAATATATTAAAATAAATGTAATGAAATTATGTAAAACTTTTCATTTGGGTCAAAAATGCATCTCATAACTACAAGATAAAGAAATGAAGACTAAAAAGTTTTAAAATACTTTTATTATTGATGAGAGTGAGCTTAATGAATACACCTGAAAAGCTTAACAAAATATTAGGCTATATTAATAATGAATAATGTCAAATGAAGAAGTCCTTGTGGGTTTTAAAGACCACATGTGGAAGTTGAATTCAGCTCTGGATGCAAATTCGAATGCTTTCAGAAAAAAAGTGACTAGGATTTTGAAAGAATCAAAATGAATTCATGATAGATCAGCTTGTGAAAGTGTTAGTATTCTTATGCTTTGTGATTTCAAAGAATTCAATATGTATTAATAGGTAGAACCTATGGAGAGAAATAATTTGATTCAGTAATGGAAAATCTTCCTGAGAGGACTCTCCACCATAGATGTCTGGGCATAAGTTGATCATTCCTTTTGGCAGGGATGCTGTGGTAAAGAATTCAAATTTCAGGCAGGTGAAAGAGTGAAAATATCTAAAATGTTACCAGTTTTAAGACCCAAGTCTGGAAACAAGCAAAGATAATGTGATGAGTACAGTGTTTCACAATCAAATAAATCCACTGGGAGCCATACTGATGCTATATTGGATCACCATCATGAAGTGTGAACCTTCAGTGTTTCAAAAAGCAGTTGTTAGCCTTCATTACTCCAAATGTTGACAAAGATTTTTCTTTTCAAGGGGCAGTGGTAGAAGAACGGGGAAAAACTATGTGCTAATTAAGATGTATATATTTTTATGGTTAAAAAATTTATATTTATATTTAGCCAGCTGGACTCAGTTTGGCTGACCCCAAATTTGTTGTGGCAGCATCCAAAGCATCAGAGTCAGGAGCCAGTCAAATATATGCCTTCTTCTCTCCATTGGGCCTGATCAGAGTGTTGCCCTTGGCCATGCCAATGTCATAGAGCTTCTTCTCAGCCTGTTTGATCTGGTGCTTGTTGGTCTTGACATCCACAATGAACACAAGTGTGTTGTCTTCTATTTTCTTCATGGCTGACTTGGTGGTCAGGAGAATTTGAAGATGGCATAGTGGTCAAGCTTGTTTCTCCTGAGGGAATTCTTTCCAGCCACCTTCAGAGATGTGATGTCTTGGGCTGGTGGAACATAGGTGACATGCAGATCTTCTGTTGGGGGGGGGGGGAGAGAGAGACTGTGGATGCCTTTCACCACCGCTTTCTTGGTTCTTCAAAGCCTTTGCTTTGGCTTCAGATTTGGGAGGGGCAGAGGCTTCTTTCTTTACTTTTGGTGCCATCTTCATGAAAGATGTATATTTTTTAAGGGGTAAGTTTTTATGGTTGATGCAAAGACAACATTCCTTGCCCCCCAATTTTTCTTAGCCTGATTTTCAAAGTTAAAATTAAGGAGGAATTTATAATTTGTGTACATATAACATGTGCAAATATATGACTGAAGGGCAATGCTTGTGGAAATACCTGCTTCTGTATCTTTATTTTCCAAGCACTTACTTCTTTCTAGATTGTAGAGATTTATAGCTCAAAATGGTCTTAGAAATCATTCAATACAACACTACATCGAAGAAACTGAGCAACTTGCTCAAGGTCACATAGTTACTTCCTAAAGGAGGTAATTCTATACCTCAGTACCTCTGATACTCAGCCCAGAGTTCTTTACATTACATCATGTAGTGAAATTTCTGTGCTTTATTTTCTCTTTTCATATTGGCTTCCTGATAAAGTACAATGCTTTGTGCAGAAGCCTTTTCTGTACATACCTGTTGCAGACATTTTGAATAAAATATAATCTTTGACATTCTCCTGTTTTTGTGTCTATGAACTGTGCCTGTGAACGAGTGTCTATGTCTATGAACGAGTGTCTATGTTCACTGTGCCTGTGAACGAGTGAACTGTGTCTATGAACGAGTGCTGTGCCGGTCTAGTCTCTTTCTTGAATTTTGACTGTTTTGCAAAAACCATTCATTTTCCTTTGTTTAAGGGGATATATTATTTAAAGAAATTCTTGGGGTTTTGTTTTGTTTTGTTTTGTTTTGTTTTGTTTTGCTTGAGAATATTGAGTTGAAGAGAGAATCCCTGAATAGGTCAAGGTTCTGGTTTGCAAACACTAAGATCCATTCTGCCCAACTTCTTAGGTTTAAGCAATAAGGAATTTATCACAGAACACTAATTAGCTCAGAACACAAGATGGTGAATTTTAAAAAAAAATCACAACTATTATGCTCACTAATCCAATTTATGAGAACTCATTCCACTCAACTGAAATTTTGGAAACCCTATTATCAATGGTATTATATCAGAACAAAAGATGAAATTTCTGACATATAATTGGAATCCAATATGCTCCACAAAGTCTAGACTAGAGTGAACATAAATGCTTGGATATAGACAAGCAGGTGAAACCCAATCCATCTGACATTCTGCCAGGTATATTTTCTGCTAGAAGTGGTAACACTTTGTAAGGAAAATTCACTTTCTGAATAAAGAATTTATTTAATATCCATATACACAAGGCTGGGCACCAATTCATTATAAAAACATAATATCTCACAGAACTAATAGTTTGCAAATGAAAATAGATGAATAATGATCCAGAAAGACATATGACAGGGCATTTGTACACATACTGAATACAGAAATTATTAAATGTGTTTCTATTATGTAAAGTCATCAGTGGGAGTCTGGGGGTAGATAGGAAATTGTTTGAATAGTAGTATAAGACTTATGGAAGGTGAAGTTTTCTCCCTTCCTGTTATTTGTGAGAGACTTGGATTTAAAGAGAACCTTGAATGAATATTCAGGTTTGAGAGCTATACCAAGTCTAATAGAGAATCAGAGCATTGGCTCAGAAATACTTACAGCACAAAATTCATATGTTAGTTAGCTTTGTTGCCGTAACAAACAATCTCAATAATTGACAAATATTTATTTCCTGCTCTCATTACATTTGGGCTATAGGTCAAATAGATAAGGCTTGGCTTGGCTTAGCTTCATGCATTTTCTCATTCTGGAACCCAGGCTATTGGAATAGCTACCATTAGGACATGTTGTTTTCAAGGGCAAAGGTTGTAGAAGAGGATGAACAGAAGCATGTGATGGCATTAAAGCCTCTGTTCAGAACTCACACACTGACATTTCTATCCACTTTCTATTGGCTAAACCAAGTCACATGGCCAAGCCCTAAGTCAATGGATGAGGATGCACATTCCACCCACTGCAAGCTGCTGCAAAAGGTGTAGATGAATAACTTTATCACAGTGAGGGAGAGAATAGTTGGGAACAATAATCTGATCTACCAAAATGTATGAAGAATAATTGTTTAAATAGATGTCATAAAGGCTGGAGGGGGCAAGATTAGGTCATCCAGGGTTTTTTCGAAAACAATCTGTAAATACAGAAGTTTGTCCTGATTTAGAGAATAACCCCAAGCAAGTCAACCAGATAGACTCATAGCTGGAAGTAGGTGATTTGTTTTAGATACTTCAAGTCTCTGCTTTTTACATCCTTTCCTCATCCCATCTTAAAATCTGCAGTCACTTTATGAGCTCCCAAGTCACAACATCAAATCTTCCTTAGGACCAGGACCCATCAAAGTAGGGTATTCACCATAGTCTTGAAACTTAGCATTTTGATGTTTTCTCTAAATGGCAGTATACGTAGAGTCACACAACAATATTGAATATTTAATTTTAACCCTTTCTTGAGCATTTTTTTTCAATTTTTAATGTAATAAAAGCCTCAAAAACAAAAAGCTCTATCTCAACTTCTGAAAGGCTCAGCCTAGGAATATATTAAATAAGGTATGTCTGGTAGAATAGTAGTTCCTTCAATGAAATTTTACAGGGATGCCCAGTGGATACAAATATATTTTGATTTCGGCAGTCCAAAGGGAAGTCCAGAGTTACTTCCACCTTCAACTCTATTCTTTCCAACTACCTTTGAGGGACTACTGAGGAAGCCATATCACTTTTTGAAACACCACCAGTATAAGTGTCTGATAAGGCCTAATGAGTTACATCTTTTGAAACTCTTAAACAGTCCCCAGTTTGGTCAGGCAAGGACACAGAGTATGAACTCTGGAATACATGGTTCTTTGGGTAGGTCAAAGAAGTACTGAGGAGCAGGAGGCATTTCTGCCATCCCAGAAATCGTGCCTCATAGAAAACTACTACTCATAAGATAATTATCCTCAGCACTATCAATGTCACTACATAGGAAATTACATCTGATGTCACATTAGATTAGAATGAAACTTATCAAAATCATAATTCCTGCAACCAATTAAAGGCCATTTAAACATATTCCTAGATGGTATTGTACTCTCTGACACAACAGTCAACTATGCCAAGTTATGTAGATGCAAATTACCTTAATGTTTATCTCAGATAAAACAATTTTACTTTTAGAAGTCTCAGTCTGAAATAATGGAAGACAAGTATACATGCACACAATTACACATTTAAATAAAACGCTAAAATTCTTTTGGGAGCTCATAAACAAGAATAAGGAATGGTCCATGAGTCACTGCAGAGATCATTTTGGATGGACCAGGACCATGTAATTAACTTTAAAATGAAATGGTTCTTGGGCATTAAAATATGAGGAATAATTATTAACTATGTAATTAGGGACATCTCTAAGTTTTCCAGTTTGATTTAGTATCATCCCTTTTATCTACATACAGGGGATCCTCTGTATTACACCTCTTAATCCTCTGTATTAAGGGTTATCATTCTTCATTCAAGAATGATATTCAACAAACACACTGGGGAATCATTAGCTCAATAAAAGGACAGGAATTTATGGGGGGGGCTTAATGAATAAAAGGAAATATTCACTAATCTCTTCTTGAACACCTATTATGTGCAAGAATTGTTCTAGATTCCAGAGTTACAATGTTAAATAAAGCATTAAATTCCCCCAAGAAATTTGCAGTCTACTGGGGGATACAAATGCATGAATTGATTACAACGTGCAAGGTCCTGACCTAACAGACCCAGGCACAATGGGCACTGAGACACATATGCTACAGTCAACATGTGGTCAAAACATAAAATAGAGTTTATTGGTGATAAACTTGCTAGCAGAGAGATAGTAAAAACCCTTAATACTCTGGGTTCTCATTTTCTCATGGAGTGGTGTGCCTAAGCCAGCCACAGCAAACTGCCCCTGAAACACTCTTCATTTTTATACAGAAAGGCCACGGTCCTCTAGGTGACTATATAACAAGGGAATATTTGATAAGAAAATGGCCTTGTTATCAAGGAGGAGCCTATAGCAATTGGTCCCTGGATCAGCCTGTTCTTCAGGTGAGTTACTCAGGCTTGCTGAGCCAGCAACTTGCCAAGCTACAAAGGGAAGGGATATTAACCTCAAGGACCATCTCTGAATTTGCTGCTTGTTACTCTGGAAGCTCAGAGGATGGCATGAGGATTCAGAGAAGGTTTCCCAGAGGAGGACATTAGAATTTAATTTTGAATTTTGAAGAGGTTTGCAAGATGAGGAAGAGGAAGATCATTCTGGTAAAGAGAAGAGCAAGTAAGAATGAATAGCATAAAGGACACAGTATAGTCAACATACTCCTGGAACTGCAAATGGTCCAGTGTAACTGGATAATAGTTAGAAGTGAGATAAGTCTACAAGGCAAGTGGATACCAAATCAGTGCATTATGCAATTTCTAAAAGGTCAAAACAATGAGGAATTCATCAGCCTATATTCTTTCTATTTAGTCTTCATTTACTGATGTTGGGGAAGAGAGATCACCAAATAACCAAGAAAACAAAGATGACAAATTCTACCTCTTAAGTTGAAAAAGCCACTGGTTTAGGTATAAACCAGAAATATTCTGATGTATATGTACAGACAGAACATTCTTTTTCCTTTTCTAGATAAAAACAGTCTGATGGGAGAGGGGAGAGGAGAGATAGCAAGTGGACAGAAGAAATCTGCAAACTCCAAGAAGCTACCAGGAGTCTCCAGAGACAGGAAGCTAAAATAGATGCAAAACAAAACCCAGAGACTGCTCTATCTCTGTGCAGTGTACCCCTGAATCTCTTGATTCCATCAAGTGAGATCTGTTGATCAACAATATTCTATCACCTATTGATTGTCCAACAGGATGAAGGCCCTCTTGTGTGCTAAGACTGTGCTTAGTTAGCTCTTTAAACAGCTCACAAAGACAACTCCATTTTTAAGAGCCTAAGATACTGTAAATTCCTAGGAACCCTGGACCTCCAGAGGGGTGGGGATGGTATGGAAAGGAGAGTGTCTCCAATGGCCAAATATGTGGTAATGGAGCTATATATATGGTAGAATATCAACTGTAGGTAGCTTGTGAGAAGCTGTGGTGAGCTGGTGAGACTAATATGGTTATTTTCCAGAACGGAATATCCAAACTAAGAAGGGTTTAGAGGACTATGAGGAGGACCAATCATGATGTGAAATCATAATCCAAACTAGTGAAGTCTCTTGAAATCCTTTAATACTTGTAAAAATCAGCATTGCAAATTCCTCTTTTTTTATTTGTTAAGAACACTGAATGAAAAAAGTCTTTAGAAATCTATATAAATGTTTTTAAGAAAAAAGATTCTTAATGTTAATTTCTTTTGCTATAATTCTTACTGTTATGTAGTATGAGTATCATTATATAACTCAATTCCAAGTTATGATATTTCAACCTGCATTCAGTGCATTGATCTTAGTCTTTTGGATAAATTACTTTTCTTTCCTGATTATCAAAGTACTAAAAATACTTTAAAATAAAGGAATTCCAAATTTCAGAAAAAAAATACCAAAAAGCAGGAGAAAATCATATGTCATTCTAGCACCCCAAGAAAACTAGTTTTCACCTGTTAACCTCAGGTCTTTATTCTTTCCAGTCTTTTTGCCATATGATCTTTCTTTTGTGTAGTTGACATCATACTGTTGATAAAATTTTTCTTATTCTTTAACTTAATATTATATCAAAAGCATTTGCACATGTTCTTGACCAAGAAAGAGTTCATTTTCTAAACGTTTTTTAGTTTTACTAGTTGGTTTTATCATACATTTGTCTCCATATATATCCAGGCAACGAGCAGGAACAAGGTGAAGTAACTGAGAATGAGAATAGCCCCTGGGGATATAACAGTGACTAGAAGTAAGGAAAGAAGGGAGTATATGCAGAGGTACAAATGAGGATATCTGTTTGCCTCATGCCCTCTAGAGGGCACAGACTTGGGAATGTGTCTCAAATGAACTTCTGGTACCAGGTATGCTTGAGCACCTTAAAGGGCAGAGAAAAGGAACATCATTAAGCTTACGAATAGATTCATTAATTGTTAGTACCTGCTTTGTTAATTAATTTTGTCTAATACATATTATATGTGTGGAAGATTTTATTTGACACTGGATTTCATTAAAAACCAGTGAGATTTTGGGGGAGTAACCCTTAGCATCTCATATTTTATTAGCAGACATTCTTTTCTACCAAGAAAAATATTAAGAAAACTGAGTTGCTTGGGACAGTTTGCAACAATTTCACAACTCCAGTGCATCAGTTCCCCAGGGCCCAATGTAGAGTCTTGTTTCTCCATAACAGCTCCCCGGTATAGAAGCTGTACTGCCACTTCAACTTTCCTAAGATTTGTGCACAAGGAATGCTCATGGGAAAAACCAAATACTCTGTTACTATAATGTTGTTGGGATGGCTACAGAACCCCTGCTGCCACCACCATTAAGAAAGCCCCCGTCCTACCCCAACTGCTGAAATTATCTTTACTGTTGCTCTCCAGAAGGAATTATAAACTGGGATTACATTATGAGCCATTCCCTTGCCTCCCATCACCCCCCTCAATTCTATCCCCTCACACAAGAGAAATATATGGACCTAGAGCCCTATATTTTTCAATGCCTGGCCCTACTCATGGGATCCCAGTGGTAAGCCTACTTTTCCTACTTTTTTCCTAGTTCCTTATATAGCAATCCAAATGGTACAGATCTTCATTTTTTCCCACTGGCAAACACATTCCAGACTACTTACCCCAGGCGGATGGATAAGACCAGCTAAGCTTACATTTATATTCAGTACCTCTGGTTTGTTTAAGTCTGGCATTTAAGCAGGAATGCCATCCAGATCTCCTGAGAAGGTTTTTTTTCCAAATATATATACCTACCTCCCACCAACAGAGAATCAGGTTCATTTCTCTGGGTGGGCCCAGGCATGTATAATTGGAAAAAATCCAGGCTATTCACATATATAGCCACATTTCAGCATCACTGATTAAGTCTCTAGATAAATGGGCAGGACCTAGGTGCATTGAATGGGTAACTAGGCTTGCTTTGATACACATTTTCAAAACATTTCATTTCCTAAAATTGTGTAAGAGCAGCCCCTAGATGTTCTCAGCTGTTTTTCTTGCATTTTTGGCTGGTTCTTAAGGACTGGGGTCACTTTTGTGCTCCTCCTCACTTTTTAGGTTGCCTGGCATAGACGAATCAGGGCCCTTTTAATCATATTTTTCTAGGTCTTATATTACACAGACAAATTGGAATATTGGTTTGGAGCAACAAATATCTTTCTGGTTACACAAGCCTGGTCGCTGGGTTTGGGCTGTGTGCAGTAGGACACTTCACTATGGGGGTGGGGAACGGAGAGCACACAACTGAGAGGCAGTGTTCCCTAGCTCCCGGTGACAAAATAGGATGGGTAAAAAAAATCAAGCAGGTCAAGAATTAAGAGTTGCTGAGGGGCTCAGACAGGGGGACAAAAGGAGGGGAAGGAGTATTTATGAGAACCTACGGCCATGTGTGGTACATATTACAGTGCATTTGTAAACTCTAGGAAATCCCCAAGCTGGGGAGCACGTGTTCAACCATGGCTTGTTATACAAGCCTAAGGCCTGTGGTATGGGTGTGCTGGGTTAAAAGTCTAGATATACAGGAAGGATGGATAGAAAGAAAGGAGTTGGCTTGCCTGGGGATATGTGGATTCTTCTGGTACCTTTGATAGTAATAAAACAAGGCTACAACAATTTCTACTCTTCTTAGAAATAATTCCCCTATCACTGAATGTTCCAGAATCTATGTGAAATTTGGTCAAATGAAACTCTTATTATTGAAACACCAAACATTAATCTGTTCATTTTTCATACTTGTCATTTTTTTCTCTGATAAGAAATGAACTAAGCTTTGTGATTATTCACCCTGTCACCACTTAAATGACTCATTTACAGTGCAGAACAGAAGTGATTTTGTGGACAAATGACCTAGGTTTTTTGGGTTTTCTTTTTTGCCACATGTGTTTCCAGATGACAAATATTGAGCATCCATGGTATGCCTGTGCTGTGCTCTTTTCCAGTAGGTGGGAAAGACCTGACTTGTATTTTCTTATAAATCACGAGATTCTAAATAAAAAGCTTCAAAATAAATGAAACTAAAATTATGCCACAAAGCTTTATCTCCCAAGGGTACCCATTAATTTTTTCATCCAAATTCCTTGCATCATAGCAAGGAATCAAAATCATAAAATATGAATTTTTCAAGGGAACACTGGAAACCAGTTGTAAACACTTGAAAAACACTTAGATGAGTTGACAACTCAAAAGCAATTTTTTTTGTGTTTTTTATATTCATATCATTTTGGTAGGAGTGGGCAAACTGTGTCACTGTGGCTACCTTTCTTCTTTTTGTGCATCATTAATTCATTTCCACCTTCATTCATTATTCATTCAACAAGTATTAATTATGTTTGCCATGTGTCAGGTACTGTGCTTTGTCAGGAAATAAAAGGGTGAACACAAGTGGTTACATTCCTACTTGTTAGAACTCTTAGTCTGGCAAAAGATATGCATTAATGAAAATATCACACATACTTATAAAATTGTATTTTAAATGTTAAGTATTAGAAAGGAAAATGACAGCATACCATAAAATAGGGATTTAACCTAGTCAGATGAATCAGGAAAGACTTCTTTAAGGATAGGAAGCGAGCTAAGATCTGCACAATAGGTAGGATTTATCTAGGCAAAGACGTGCAGCAAAGGGAAGAGCATGGGTGAAGGCCATGTGGTCAGAGGTGCATTTTGAGATCAAGGACCTGAAGGAGGACCTAGGTAGCTGGAGTGAGAGAGCAAGGAGAAGTACAATAGGAGATAAGGTTGAGAAGGTATAAGACAAGGCCAGATGAGGAGGGCTTCCTCTCAAGAATACCCCTCTTATCCTGTCTTATTTTTCCTTACCCAATGCTCTCAACTGAAGAACTCTTCTTTCCCAAAACACCCCACCACTTTCCCCATATCCATTACTTTCACCTAGAATTTCCCCCCATCTCCATTTCCTGTGATTTTATTTAACTTTCATTCCTGCTGAAGTTCCATTTTCTCTGTGAACCTTTTAGTAATGCCCTAAACAGAATTAATCTTACTCTTTCTGTTTCTATGAACTTTGCATTTTTTGTTAGAGTTCATCATATTCCAGGTTACCTACTTTTTTTTTTTTGGTATATATTTCTCCTTTTCCAAATTGTATGCACCTAGATGGCAGGAATCATCTCTCATTCATTTAATATAAAGCCTAGCATAGATTCTGTGTCTAGTAGGTATCTAATCAATTCTTATTATATTGCATTATAACACCAAACTTCTAGAAAATAAAAAGGCAAGTACATTCCTTTGTTTTCTTTCTCTTTAAGAAGTTTGTTGTTTTAAGAAAAGGCAGTAGATAACAGTGAATGTAGCACTGAAGACAGAATCCAAATAGCTGCTTAATATTTATGAAAATTAACTTTATTTTAAAGAAGAGATATGCCACTTATTGGCATGATGCATGGCCATTAACTTTCATACGTGTACTTTCTGTAATCCTTTCTTATGCACATACTTATGCCTTATGCCATTACTGACTTCTTTTAGAAAATGTTATTTCTAAATTTACAATCATGCCTGAGGTTAAATGTAGACTTAACGTTTGTTAGTTTTAACCCTGATGGAGTGGATTTAGGTATTGAGGTGCCCTGGTAAGTGATCGAGAGAAATGAAATTTAGGGATTAGTGTTAAATGTTGACGACAGGCATTGTAATGATTTGTGGCAGTGGGAATTACTCTTTTCAATAATTATGACAGTAAAGAAGGATAGCGGTGTCATTGCTAAGTAAGAGGGACAGGAGAAAAGCTGGGAGAAAACAAAAGGAATCTGAACCACTTTGCATGAAGTTCATTCAACAAAAGGAATTGCAAATGGTTTTCATGGCCTTTATGAAACACTGGGAGTTTACATTTTCCACAGAGGCAGAGTGGTATGAGCTGAAAGGGCATTGAGAGAGACAAGAAAGAGTATAAAGAGTAATGCACAGTGCCCACTGACAGATTTTTAGCCTGGGATCCACAGATCATTTCAAGGAGCCTGTACACAAATTTTGCATCTGTGTGTATTTTCAGGGGTTCATGAAAGTTAAGAAGCTCTAAGTATGGTATAATTTTCTACTTATTTAATCAAATACATGGTCTGCTATTTACTTTTGAATACTTCATGTTAAATCGTGTGATATAGTTGTGTCTATTACCTAGCTTTAACTGACATCCTAGTGTAGCAGTTCACAGTGTGGTCCCACACACCTCCGGGGCTCTCCAGGACCCATTTAGTTCAAAACTATTTTCATGATAATACTAAAAGGTCAATTACCTTTTTTACCGTGTTGACACTTGCGCTGATGGTGCAAAAATGGTGGTCAATAAAACTGCTGGTGCCTCAGCATGCATTAAGGCAGAAGTGCATAAGGTAGTGGCAGTATATTCTTCGGGTTCCATTTTGGGGGGTGGGGCAGAAATTTCTATTTATTTTCAGTTTACCACAAGAACAACGTGTGTAGTCACTATACTATCATGCTAAGCATTTGTCCAGAGAAATTGTCAAGAAAAAATGAGCACAAAACCACTAAACTCAAAACCTGTGAGTTCACAGCAGCAAATTCTGCTACTTAGCGTACAGTGGTGGGCAGGTGGGCTACAGCAGGCACCAGCACTGACTCACACGGCAGGGGCCCCTGAGTTACTGCCTGTAGGAAACACAGCAGACTCCTCTCGCCTCTCCATCTACGCTCCTGTCAGCACAGCAGCTTCCCAG
The DNA here is from genome assembly GCF_023721935.1 of Panthera uncia. Classification (NCBI taxonomy): domain Eukaryota; kingdom Metazoa; phylum Chordata; class Mammalia; order Carnivora; family Felidae; genus Panthera; species Panthera uncia. The sequence goes on from NW_026057577.1 coordinate 119,226,727, forward strand.
GGCCCAGGGCTCAGGGTAATTGGGCCTAGTATCATAACTACAGATACCATTTCCTGCCAGTTAGGTTAGAGGGAAAGTCTACCCAGAAAGGAAGATTGGAGGATCCTTCCTTTCATGTGCACCTATTTGTGTTGGATACCTGTATTCTCCTGGCCAGCCAAAAGGAAACATCTCTTGAGGAAACCTAGGTCAGGAAGAATTTGGGAGGGGGCTCCCCACAGATGCACATCTCCACTTCTGATGAAGATAGCCCCTGTCTTCTGTGTCTGGGATCCTTCAGAAGTGCTGGTGATTGCAGGGGTCAGCCTGCCCTTCCACAGTGGCCCTTCCTCCTTCCCTGTCCTAATGTTCTATTGAGCCCTTAATCCCTTTATCATTCCTGGAGACATCATGATACAGTTCTGCTTACCAACATAGTTTGCATGCACAGCCCTGGTCTCAGCATTCTGAATTGTCTGTGCCATGACAAAGATAGGGAGCAGAAAGTTCAAGGAATTCCACATAGGACATGACAGTAATTTCAAATGGAAAAAGACTGTCTTGCCTAAAGCACCCACCTCTGAAGGGATTTGAGGACCACGGGGAGTGGGCCAGCAGTGACAACAAAGTGACATATTGACTCCTAAGGATGACATATTAAAAAGCTGAGTAGAGTCTGGCAGTCTTAGTTTTAGTGATACAGTTTTAGAGTTCAAGGTTTGACAAGATAGAGGAACCTTGGTAAACATTCCAGGATTTCATTTGAAACCCCAGAAGATGGAATCCTAAGAATGGGCCAAACAGAAATAGATCAGCCCTCAAAAAAACTGGCAGAGAGACTTGAGGGCCCTTAGTCCCTGCTTATATTATGCTAACTTGCCCCTGGGAAAACTACATGCCAGAAACAAAAGCAAATTCTCTTTAGAAAACGATACAATCTCTGATTATTAAATGATTCTTCATAGGCAAGATCCTGCATTTAATCAAAGCTATCTTTGTTTTTCAGCATCTTGACACCATGATGTGCCTATGTGTGATTTTCTTTTTATTTATACTACTCAGTTTATTAGTGTTTCTTGAATCTCTGGTTTGATGTCTTTTGTCACTTTGGGCATACCAAAAGACAAGTCCAAAGGACTGAAAACTAGGAAAAAATATCTATAGGAAATCCAGATTTTGAAGTTATTATGCAGGGGTTTAACCATGATTAATACATTCAAGAAGATACAGGAGAAGGTGAAATTTTTCAGCCAAGAAGTAGAATCTATTTTAAAATTATCCATAGAAACACTGAAATTTTAAAATGTAATAACTGAAATTAAGAACTTAATAGATGGATGCAGGGACAAAACCAAATCAAAAAATAGAGAACTGGTAAAAAAAAAAAAAAAAAAAAAAAAAAAAAGAAAAGGTTAAGCCAGAAACCAGTGAAGCTGGGTATCTACATGAAGTATATGGAAATGAGGTGGCAAGTAAATGTAACTTCTTCAAATATTCATTTTTATCTAGCTTGGGATTTGTAATCATATTACTGTTTTACATATTTGAAAAAGTTTTAAAATCAACAATAAAGGGAAATTAAAATAGAAACAAATAAATATAATCATGTATCAGATAACTATGAGAATTAAAAAGAGGCCAGTACCGGGGCGCCTGGGTGGCGCAGTCGGTTGGGCGTCCGACTTCAGCCAGGTCACGATCTCGCACTCCGTGAGTTCGAGCCCCGCGTCAGGCTCTGGGCTGATGGCTCAGAGCCTGGAGCCTGTTTCCGATTCTGTGTCTCCCTCTCTCTCTGCCCCTCCCCCGTTCATGCTCTGTCTCTCTCTGTCCCAAAAATAAATAAATGTTGAAAAAAAAAAAAAAATTAAAAAAAAAAAAAAAAAAAAAAAAAAAAAGAGGCCAGTATCACAACCATGAATTTTATTAAGAATTAATACTAGATTTTACATTTCAATAAAAGAACTTACACAAAACCACAAATAAAGATGGGGTCTATTATGTTATATGTTTTCTTAGGTCAGCTTCCTTAGAAGCAGAATGTGAGATGGGGATTTATGTGCAAGTGATTTATTAGGAGAATATGCTCAGAAAAATCCTCTATGGGAGTGAGGGAAGCAGGCTAGTCAAGTGAAGCAAATTAGCAAGGAGGTGATTGCAGATAAAACCTTGTCTCAGACTGATCGCACATAGAGATATGAAACCTAGATTATGCCAGAATTTGTTCTGCCTAGACAAGGGGCTGGGCTTGTATAGGCCTGTATCTGTCATTCATTGGATAAAGGCCATTCCAAAGGAGAGGCATATAACTCTCAAGTAACCTAGGAGTGATGGGTCTAGCTATGAGTGTCCCTCCAAAGATTGGTAGCAGCAACTCCTGAACAGCTACAAGTGGGGAATACCAAAGAAGTAAAAAGAATTCCTGAGATCTGGGCAGGACTACACAGCTTCTACAACATCCATGTGTAAGTTCCATGAGTTAAATTCCTCCTAGAATTTTGTTCTGAGAAAAGCACACTATGTGGTCTATCATGGTCTGAATGCTGTAATGACAATGATTATAATTATAATGTGGTGCATACTAGGTGGCATTCATCTCCCATAAAGGGTTTTGCATGTGTCAACTCACGTAATCCTTATTAATGACCTTAAGCTGGAGAAACTATTATTACATTTATTTTTATAGGTGAAGAAACCGAGGTAGAAAGAGTTTAAAGCTACACAGTTAATGGGAGACTGGGATTTGAACCTAGTAAAGTTCTAGAATTTCTTACCTAGTAGGGAAAGAAAAATATACATTCTCTTTATGTTGTGTTAGGCTACAACCTGGGCCACAACTGACTGCACTGAGAATTAACACTGAATTCAAAGGCAGCTCTCTCCAGACCAGACGTGAGAAAGGCCAGTAGGCTATCAAAGGCATTGGATGAGATATCTATTGAGTGATACTGTAATCTGAATACTGGTCAGTTAATCAAATCACAATATTTAAATGTGACAAAAGGTAGAGAGTCAGGAGTAGAGGTCAAAGTCTTAGATAGAAGCCAGTAAGCAGAGACCTTCAAAGGATAGAAACAGGATCAGTAGATGGAAGTGGAAAGAGGAAGGAAGTAATGAGAGGATGAATCATACATATATATGAGTGGGCACAGAGTTGGGGCAGGAACTCCAAAGGAACTGACAAGGGAACTGAGACACTAGTCTGGGGCTGCAAAAATTGTTAATGGGACACGTCTCTTGTTGTGGCACATCAACCCACATTTTAGCTGTTGTAATGTATTTTTAATATAATAAAACTTCATCAACATATTTTTTTAACAACTGAACTGAAGGAAAATATAAATCCCATCTGATGAGCTGGGATGCCTCATTTTATCAGACAAGGGGGCCAAAAATATCCATTATGTTTCCTTTTATGACTTAGCTGTTGAATGGCATAAAGCTAAATCTAGTTTCAAGACTGGGAACAATTTTATTCCCATATTCTGATAAAATATTATATATGTATAAGGATTGCTCATGGCACTCATTTTTTGATCTGTAACTGTTCTGCTTTAATCTAGGTTTGATATTTTAAGCTTTCTTTTTTGAAAACAAGCACAGCATAAATTTCAAATAGCAATATGGGAGAGATGAAAATGTTATTTCATATCAGGTCATGGTGTAGGAATATATGACAAAGTAAGTTGATAGACATAAAGTAAAACTTCATGGAGTAAAAGCATGTGACAAAAGACAGGAAGTTAATTTACACATTAGCAAAGTACACAGCTCCTTAAAATGCAGCCAAGAGTGGCAAAGAATGGCCAAGGAAACCATTTCCTTGCGTAGCAAGAGCAAAATACTTTATGTTGGGAAACAGGAAGATGGAAATTCATACTGGTTGTGACTATTACTATTTATTTAATCTTTTGTAAAATCAGTTATTGTAAAAGTTTGTAAAAAAAAAAAAAAGCAAAAACTGAAGTGTGAGAGTAAATGCAAAGTAACTGAATAAATACATTAAATAGTACTTGACTAGATTAGAACTTTGTTAATGCAATAATTATCAACTCTTAAAAGCTGTGGAACATCAATAATAACATAACCCAATGCAGAAGTAAAACTAAAACCTCCCAGATCTCAACTAATCAGAATTTTTAGGACATAACTACATTTTTTGTTTCTAATTTTTTTCTATTAAGCGAGAGTTCACCATTTAGTCCATTTTGCTTCAACCCTCTGCAGCTGAAAATATCTATAATTATCATGGTAGCCATCAGTTTTCGTTGTTGTTAGGGGAGCCTCTTTGATAGAATATAAATGTTACGACTAAAGGTGCTTTTAAGGAAATACATTTCTCACTTGCCACAGGAAGTTTTGTAAAAATACTCAGCACAGTATCTGGCCCAGAGTAAAAATGCTCTGTGCATGAAAAATTAGTATTAGTATTGATATCATGATTGGCCCACCTATAATAAAGTAGAAAGCAGAAAGACTACTAAGTTATTGAAGATTTCCTTTATTTTTCAACCCAAGTTTATTTCTTTCTATGATAGTTTTTCATATTTATTGTATAATTTTTTTAAATAGAAAGAAGAAAAAAATAATGTCAATAAATAAATAGCTGGGCAACCTTTAGCTGTGCTTTAGTAAACTGTTTTAAAACTTTTTCTTTCCTTTGAGAAGTGCAAAATGTTTCTACACATATTCATCATCTATCTGCATAGCAGTTCTGTGTAATAAAGGGCAGTCACTGTACCCAGTGCATAGAGGAAAAAACATACAGAGGTTAAGTGATTTTCCTACTTGGTAAAAACAGAACTAGAACCTCTGGCACTTGGTACATGAAGCTCTCACTATTTGGCTTAAGACCATCTTGCTACCAAACAATATTAATTACTAAGCACTAAAATATTCATGAGCACAACAATCACATGGATTGATTTAGGCCCTTAACATGTGGTGGGAAACCATTTCTTACCTCCTTCTCCTAAGAGCTAAAGCCCCGATTAGCTAAAATGTGCACTTAACAGTTTTAAATTTTAAATTTCCACCCGTGATACCCTTTGAAGATATCACGTAACTCTAAAACAGAAATGAGATTAAAATAAATAGATGGATACAGTCTTGCAAAGAAAATTAGAAAAACATAACATTCTACAATCTGCCAGCACTCCCTAGGATATACCGCTTACAACTCAACCCAAAGCTGGCTTCTAGCGATAATCATAGAGGTGGTAAGACAGAAGAGATTAAGATGCACTTTGGAAGTAGAACTGGCTGGGTTCGCTGACAAATTAGGTGTGAGAGAAAGAGTCTAAATTCCAACTTTTGAGTCTGAGCAGCAGAGTGAATGTAGAATTATTTCCTAAGATGAGGAAAATGGGAAGAACATGTTGGGGGAGATGGAGAATTTGATTTTAAAAATATTAAGTGTAAGGTGCTCAATATCCAGTTAGATGGAGCTATCACATAGGCAGTTACATACTTTAGACCAAGACTTACAGGAGTGATCAGAGCCAAAGATAGAAATGTGGGGGTCATTTGGGTGGCAGGGAACTAGATGGGATCACCAAATGGAGAATTCAGGTCAAGATTTCTGACGGCTGAAAATTAGAAACACTGAGCCAAGGAGGATCCCACAGACAAGATGGTGCAGTTAGGGAGTTTGTGATGCAGTACGGTATCCCAGAAACCGAGGGAAGAAAACATTTCAAGACATGTTCCCAAAGTAATGATCAATTCTATTAAATGCTACTAAGAATTCAAATAAGAGGACTGAGACGAGATTCTTGAGTTTTGCAACATGAGGTTCATTATTGACCCTGAAAATGAGGTTTCTATTGGAAATAAAGTTCTAATTGAAATGAGTTGAAATATGAAATGAGAAATTAGAGACAAAAGATAAACAACCAGTTCTGGCAGTTTAGTCAAACAGCAAAGCAAAAACAGGACGGTAGCTGGAAGGATATACAGGGTCAAGCTTTCTGAGGTTTTTTTTTTTTTGGTTTTGTTTGTTTAGACTGACTTGGTTTGTTTGCTTTGTTAAACATGAGAGATAGTACATCATGTCTGTATGCTGTTGAGAATATAATAGAGAGAGAAAAACTGATGGTACAGAGGCAAGGAGGAATAACTCCAGGAACAGAGTCCTTAAGTAGAAGAATGACACCAAGTGTATAATTGATATATCAGCCATAGTTTCAAGCATCAATAATTTATTCACTGTAATAGGAGAAAGGTAGAATGCAGCAGTTATAGATGTAGATAGTTTAGAAATGGTGTGAAAAAAGATGAGGAAGGCCTATTCTACTTACCCCTATTTTGTTAGTGAAAAGAGAAAAAAAAGGCATGAGAGTGATTTTGAGGAGAGGGAAGTTGGGAGAAGAGAAGATCTAAAAAGTGGTCTCAGAGAGGGGGAGAATGAACTGACTAGGGAAAACTGTAGTACTGGCATTGAGTACTTGGGAACTATAGCATGGCTCTGTGTTTTTTTCCAGGCATCTTTAACTAACTGTTCATCCACAGGCACCGAGACTGAAGACAGTTGGATTTAACCAAGATTGGGGTTTGCCAGTGAGTATAATGATGGGAGAGAAAATTAGAAGAATTAGGAGTGTATAAAGGGTAATGATTATAGCAATGATTATAGAATCTAAACCAGAGAAGGAGGCACGCCTGGGTGGCTCAGTCGGTTAAGCGGCCGACTTTGGCTCAGGTCATGATCTCACAGTTGATGAGTTCAAGTCCCGCATCAGGCTCTGTGCTGACAGCTCTGAGCCTGGAGCCTGCTTTGATTCTGTGTCTCCTCCTCTCTGCCCCTCCCCAGCTTGCACCCTGTCTCTGTCTCTCTCAAAAATAAATAAATGTTAAAGAAAAAAAATTTAAACCAGAGAAAGAAAGGACTAAGTACATTTGCAGATTAATGGAAAAAACAATAATAAATGCATTAAAAATATCAGCTGGTTCAAGAATGGAAAAGTCTATGGCTCTTATCCCCTTTTCTGCAATGGTATGAATATTTTTATAACAAAAGATTTCTTAGAAATGTTAGCTATCATATAATATTATTGTATAACAGTCTACATTAAAATGATACTAATTTGGTGGAAACTCAGTGAAAGTTACACAGTTTTTTGACAAATAATTACAAACTTTCATTTATGTATTCCAAACCTAAATCATAGGAAAGTCCAATTAAACCAGCATTGCCTGTTGGGTTTGTCCAGTACCTAAATCTGTTTTGACTCATTCTTCTCAAACTCTATATCCAAATGAATGCCCAAGCACTTTGAATTCTTTTTTCCATAATGCTTCTTTTATTTGTATTACTTCCTTTCATATATACCTTAGACTCATAACGATACAATCTTCATCTAAAGACTCCAGCCTACATTGCACTGCAGGATTAACCATCAGGTTCCCTGACTTATGCTCCATTTGCAACCTAAATGTGTCTCAAATACAGCTAACTTTGCTTCATTTTATGTACATTGTTTTATGTCTTCCCCTTTCCTCCCTGTTTCTATTCCATACCCCATCCTGTGTATGCCTAAACCTGCCCCTGGAATATTCAGAGGTTCCACTGTGCATTTAGGCAGCTGTGAGGGAGAGACCTTGAGAATCCTGGACACCAGGGGACCACAACTAGCTGGCAAAGATCTTCTTTGGCAGCCTTGGTTTGGAAACACTTCACAGGCCGTTTCTTGTGAGCTGGGCAGAGATTGCTCTTTTGGAAAACTCCCTCCTAGTCAGCTGCATGCTGGCTGGCCTCTGTGCAAAAGTATGATCCTTCAAAAGAAGGCAGCAGAAGTTTGCTTGGGAATCATTTGTTAAAGATGAGAACGATTGTGATTTTGTGAATTCAATCCTAAGACCAACCAACTTTCTTTCCTTCCTTCAAACATATGGTATGAATATAGAGAGACAAGTTAGTTTAGTGACTTAACTAAACTTATTTATCATCTCCCCCTTCCCAAAAATAAAAAAATAAAATTTATAAAGGAGAAAAAAAGCCATGGTGGTTTCACAGCTTAGTTAGAATAGCTGGTGACCCAGCTAAATTCTTCAAAAGCTTTGGCCAGAGGGAGGGGCAAATATGTAAGATAACAAGATATTGATATTTTATACAACATAGAGGGGCCGATTATTAGGTCCATAGAATAAAAGAATTTAGCCAAATGCCAGGTTATAAATTCTTTTCCTGAACACACAATCTAAAAGCCTAAGAAAGTGTCATGAAACCTGCTGATTGTTCAGGCTGTATGCAAGAAACATTTCTTTGTACTGTCTTTCCAATAGTAAGATTAAAATGATGGCCTAAGGAAGACAGAATACAAAGATGTTGGTGAGTGACTTCCTGTGTATAGGAGATGTTTCAGGGACACTGCAAACTGGGCCTTCGAAAGTATGTCACTACTTCCTCCCCACATGTTCACAGCATGAGCCCAAACAGCCAACTGGCCTCCTCCTTGTTTCAGGGCAGACAGAGGTCAATGTGACTCAGGATAGAAAGTTGCCAATGGGAAAATGAAAACAGACCTAACTGAATGGATTGCAAGAACTGAAAGAAATCACATCAAAGCTCATGAGGTTGACAGAGTGACCCACAGAATGTATAAAGTTCACCAGTTTCTCATTGGCAATTCAGGTGCAATTCAGAGCAAAGTGTCAGTCCATGCAAATCGCATGACTTGGATCTCCAATGCTTTGCTTTCCACAAAAATGGAAGGTTCTGCAAACACTGCATTTTCTCCCATTATATTTGGTGTCTCTAGGGAGGAATGTCAATGAACATATTGTTAGAGAATGTTGTTGGTAAAAACACGATCATAAATCTGGAGTGTTTATATGTCTTATTATACTTTTTAAAGGCTCTACCATAGACTAAACTTAAGAAAATTGGTAGTGTCTGGGGAACACATTAAAAATGAGTTATGTATACAGCCCAACTCAGAAAGCCCAAAAATCAGTTGATCAAATATAAGTGGGTCTATTACTGGATATATAACTATAGCTACAGCTATAGGTATATTCTTGTGTATGTATATGTGTGTGTGCATAATATATATATATATATATATATGTACACACAAAGACACACACACTTATATATATACACACAGACAGTCCTTATGCCAATATCATAGTCTTAATTATTTATAGCTTTATAGTAAATTCTCTTTTTCTTTCATTCAAAATTATTTTGGCTATTTTAGATCTTTTGCATTTCCATATAAATTTTAGAGTCTGCTTGTCAGTTTCTACAAAAAAGCCTTCTGGACTTTTAATCAGCTTAACATTGAAACCATAGACCAATTTGTGAAGAAATGACAGTTTAACAATATGGGATCATCCAATGCAGAAACATGGTATATTTCTACATATATTTATGTGTAATTTCTATCAGCAATGTTTCATAGTCTTTAGTATACAGAACTTGCACATAATTAAAATTTTTTCCTCTATCTTGGGTTTTTGATGCTACTGTGAATGGTATTGCTTTTAATTTTTATTTTTAAATTTTTTATTACTAGTATATAGTCATTTTTGTGTATCAACCTTATAAACTGTAATCTTTCAAAATGCGCTCATTAGTTATGAAAACTTTGTTTTTTGGATTAAGATTTTCTGTATATATGATCTTTATATCTGAAAACAAAGACAATTTTACTTTTTGGTTCCAAAATATAACTTTTTTCTTTATTCTTATTACATAGGCTACCTTCAGTACAATGCTCAATAGATATGATGAACATAAGTATATTTGCCTTGTTTCTGATTTTAGAAGATGGAATGTCATTCACTCTTTCACTAGTAAGTCTAATGTTAGCTGTGTATTTTGTTATAAATACTATAAGTTGAGAAAATTCCCTTCCATTTCTACACAATCATGAAATGAGTATTGAATTGTACTCAGTGTTTTTTCTGCATCTGTTTGGATGATCATATTTTTTATCTTTATTCTTATAAAATGTGAGTCTCATTGATTATCAAAAACTAAACCAAATTTCAGTTCCCAAATTAATCCCACACCGGCTTACAACTTGACAAAAAAATTTCTGAGGATTCTTGCATTGATATTCATGAGAGGTGTTAGTTTATAGTTTTATTTTCTCATGTTTCTTTTTTCTGGTTTTATTTTTTATCAGGTGGTGCTGGTCTCTTTAAATGAAGTAAAAATTTTTTCATTTATCCCTTATTTTGCAAAAGAGTTTGTGCAAGATAGGTATTATTTCTTTCTTAAATGTCTAGCAGAATTACTGGTAAAGTCATCCAGACCTGGAATTTTCATTGTTCAAATATTTCAGATTACAAATTCAATTTCTTTAACTTAAATAGAGTTACTCAGATTTGCTCTTTCTTCTTGTGTATGTTTTGTTAATTTGTACTTTGCAACTAATTTGTGCATTTCATCTATGTTGAATTTATTTGTATATAATTGTTCATTATATTTCCTTCCTATCCTCTTAATGTCCACAGGATCATTGATTTATAATAATCATAGTTTGTGTTCTATTCTTCTTGGTCAATATTTTCAGAGTTTTCCAATTTCATTAAGTTTTTCAAAGACCATATTTTTGGTTACAATTATTTTTGTCTATTATTTGTACATTTTCTGTTTTACTGATTTTTAATATTAGATTTATCACTTCCTCTCTTCTCTTACTTTGGGTTTTATTTGCTTTTTCTGGCTTTTTAAAGTAGAAGCTTACAACATTATTTTTCACTTTTCTTCCTCTTTAATATAAGCATTTAACTTTCTTCTAAACACTACTTTAACTTCATAATAAGAGTTTTGATAATATTTTTTGTTATTCAATTCAAAATATTTTGTAATTTTTTTCTTTATAAATGTATAAAATTAAGTGTCCAACTCGTGATTTCAGCTCAGCTCATGATTTTGTGGTTGTGAGATTAAACCCTGCATCAGGCTCTGCACTGACGGTGTGAAGCCTCCTTGGGATTCTCTCTCTACCTCTCCTTCAGCCCCTCCAACTCTTGTGCTCTCTCTCTCTCAAAATAAATAAATAAACATTTAAAAAATTAAAATTAAAAATACTTTCATTTATTGATATCTAGTTTAATTTACTTTTGGTCATAAAATTAAATTGCTAAATATATTAAACCCAGAGTAGCAATATGTACATAAGACAAACTAGATTTTAAACCAAAGACTGTAACAAGAGATGAAGATGGGCACTATATCATAATAAAGGGGACTATGCAACAAGAAGATCTAACAGTTACAAATATTCATGCCATTAACTTGGGAGCACCCAAATACATAAAACAATTAATAACAAACATAAAGGGGGAGGAGCCAAGATAGCGGAACAGCATGGAAGCTTTGTGTGTCTCCTGTCCATGAAATACAGCCAAACCAACATTAAACCATCCTACACAACTAGAAAACCGATTGGAAGATTAACACAACAATCTGCACAACCGGAACCACAGAATTCAGCAAGTACGCGCGACACAAAGAGCTGAACTTGGGGAGCAAGAAGCCCCGAAAGGTAGGGAACTCCTTTTGCAGGCAGAGAGAGGACAGAGACTGGGGGGGGGAGCATATGGGAAAAGCACCCCTCCCCAAAAGCAGCTGGAGAGAAAGTGGAAAATTGGAAACACCCTCAGGGACTAAACTAAAAGAGGAGAAAGGAGAGGGTTTAAATTCCATTAAGACTGTAAACAAGGGGAGCACAAAGGCTGCAACTCCGCAGCTCTATACCTGGTGGTGCTCTGGTGGGAAAGGTGAATCCTCAGGAACAAAGTGAGGTCTGGGAGGTTCTCAGGCCACACAGGGAAAAGCGGTTCCACTGCTGGAAGGACATTTGGTAGAGACTGTTGAAGCCACCTGGTCCCAGCAGACCCCGGAAGGCAGCCACATTCGCTGGTGCTGGGGCAAGGTTGTTGAGGGTGAAGCCTGGTGCCAGATGTGTGTTGCAATTTTCCTTAATCCCTGAAACGCTGATGCTATACTGTCTTGCGATCTTTTTGGGGGGCGGGCTGGCACCTGGCCGCAGTCTCGGGGCACCAGCAACAGCAGGGTCCAGTGGGTATTCCTGGGTGCAGCCAACATTCGGCCATTGCTCTTTCGGCCATTGCTCAGTGAGACCCTCCCGCAGAGGGGTGGAACGAGTCAAAGCCGCAGTCCTTCGGAAGTAAGGGGCCGGGAAAAACAGCCACATCTGAGACAAAACTTGGGAGAGAGGTACTGCCTGGGGCTTGGTCACGGAGAGTGGAAAAGCGGAGAGTGGAAGAGAGCTGAAGACGGAGGACCAGTGCGCGATTGCTGATCTGGGAAAACAGACTGGGTGGCTGGGTGGCGCCATTTTTCACAGCTCCCGCGCATGCACATGCGCACCTACGAGGACCGCAGCAATCCACCCCAGTAGGCTAGCAGCGCCATCTAGTGTAGAGCGGAGTTGTTACACCGAGCCCCACCCAACTGGGCCAACTTTGCTCTTCAAGAACGCAAACCTCACCGCTGGCTTAATGTATGGACTATAAAGAGCTACATGGACTGACCTCTAGGGGAAAATGAAGCAATTTTAGTCCTACTTCAATCTGTTAGCAGTTTCATCCATTCAATTTTTTTTCTTTTTTTCTCTCTTTTTCCTTTTTCTCTTTTACACTTTTCTTTTTCTTGAATACAGAAAGAGAAAAACTCATTTTTATTTTCAATTTTTATTAAAAATACCTGTTTTTAATTTTTGTTACTATATTTTTTATTTTTGTGCAATTTTTTTCAAATTCTACTTTACTTCCATCATTTTATTTTAGTCTACTTCAGTGTACTCACCTTTTCAAATTTTCAAACAATTTCCTTTTTTTCTTTTTTTCTCTTTTTCATTTCTTTTCTTGTTATTGAATGCAGAAATAGAAAAACTTCATTTTTCCTTTCAATTTCTTTTAAAAATATTTTTATTTAATTTTTATTACTATATTTTTTGTTTTTATGTAAATTTTTTCAAATTCTGTCTTACTCCCATCATTTTATTTCAGTCTACTACAGCGTATTCATTTTTTCAAATTTTCAAATGATTTCTTTTTTTCTTTTCTTTTCTTTTGTCTTTTTTTATCCTTTTTCTGTTTTTAGTTTCTTTTCTTTTTCTTAAATACAGAAAATGAAAAAATTCATTTCTTTTTAATTTTTATTAAAAATATTTTTCTATAATTTTTTCTACTATATGCTCTACTTTTGTGTATATTTTTTCAAATTCTATTTTACCCACATCATCTTTTTTCAAATTCTCAAACGATTTCCTTTTTTTTCTACCCCCCCCTTTTTTTTTGTTTCTCTAATCTCTCAAACCATTTTCAACACCCAGACCAAAACACACCTAGGATCTAGCATCATCTATTTGATTGTTGTGTGTGTGTGTGTGTGTGTGTGTTTAATTTTTAATTTTAATATTTTTTTAATTTTAATTTTTTTTAATTTCAGTTTCTCTACCTCGTTAATTCTTTTTCTCCCTTGAAAATGACAAAATGAAGGAATTCACCCCAAAAGAAAGAGCACGAAGAAATGACAGCCAGGGATTTAACCAACACAGACACAAGCAAGATGTCTGAACCAGAATTTAGAATCACGATAATAAAAATACTAGCTGGAGTTGAAAATAGATTAGAATCCCTTTCTGCAGAGATGAAAGAAGTAAAAAATAGCCAGAATGAAATTTAAAATGCTATAACTGAGCTGCAATCAGCGGATGGATGCAGCAGCGGCAAGGATAGACAAGGCAAAACAAAGAATCAGCGATATAGAGGACAAACTTATAGAGAATAACGAAGCAGAAAAAAAGTGGGAGATTAAGGCAAAAGAGTACAATTTAAGATTTAGAGAAATCAGTGACTCATTAAAAAGGAACAACATCAGAATCATGGGGGTCTCAGAGGAGGAAGAGAGAAATAGGGGTAGAAGGGTTATGTGAGAAAATCATAGCAGAAAACTTTCATAACCTGGGGAAAGACACAGACATCAAAATCCAGGAAGCACAGAGGACTCCCATTAGAGTCAACAAAAACCGACCATCAACAAGGCATATCATAGTCAAATTCACAAAATATTCAGGCAAGGAGAGAATCATGAAAGCAGCAAGGGAAAAAAAGTCGCTAACCTACAAGGGAAGACAGATCAGGTTTGCAGCAGACCTATCCACAGAAACTTGGCAGGCCAGAAAGGAGTGGCAGGATATATTCAGTGTGCTGAATCAGAAAAATATGCAGCCAGGAATTCTTTATCCAGCAAGGCTGTCATTCAAAATAGAAGGAGAGATAAAAAGTTTCCCAGAAAAACTAAAATTAAAGGAGTTTGTGAGCACTAAACCACCCCTGCAAGAAATTTTAAGGGGGACTCTCTGAGGAGAGAAAAGATGAAAATATATATATATATATATATATATATATATATATACAAATAAATAAATAAATACCAAAAGCAACAAAAGATTAGAAAGGGCCAGAGAACACCACCAGACTCCAACTCTACAAGCATCATAATGGCAATAGATTCATATCTTTCAGTACTCACTCTAAACGTCAATGGACTCAATGCTCCAATCAAAAGACATAAGGTAACAGAATGGATAAGAAAACAAGATCCATCTATACACTGTTTACAAGAGACCCACTTTAGACCTAAAGACACCTACAGATTGAAAATAAGGGTATGGAGAACCATCTATCATGCTAATGGTTAACAAAAGAAAGCCAAAGTAGCCATACTTATGTCAGACAATCTAGACTTTAAAACAAAGACTGTATCAAGAAATGCAGAAGGTCATTATATCATAATCAAGGGGTCTATAGACCAAGAAGACCTAACAATTGTAAACATTTATGCACCAAATGTGAAAGCACCCAAATATATAAATCAATTAATCACAAACATAAAGAAACTCATCAATAGTAATACCATAATAGTAGGAGACTTCAACACCCCACTCACAGCAATGGACAGATCATCTAATCAAAAAATCTACAAGGAAACAATGGCTTTGAATGACACACTGGACCAGATGGACTTAACAGATATATTCAGAACATTACATCCTAAAGCAGCAGTGCACATGGAATGTTCTCCAGAATAGACCATATATTGGGACACAAATCAGCCCTAAGTAAGTACAAAAAGATAGGGATCATACCGTACATATTTTCAGGCCACAATGCTATAAACCTCAAAATCAACCACAAGAAAAAATTTGGAAAGGTAACAAATACTTGGAGACTGAAGAACATCCTACTAAAGAATGAATGGGCTAACCAAGCAGTTAAAGAAGAAATTAAAAAGTATATGGAAGTCAATGAAAATGATAACACCACAACCCAAAACCTCTGGGACGCAGCAAAGGCAGTCATAAGAGGAAAGTATACAGCAATCCAGGCCTTCCTAAAGAAGGAAGGAAGGTCTCAGATACACAACCTAACCTTATGCCTTAAGGAGCTGGAAAAAGAACAGCAAATAAAACCCAAAACCAGCAGAAGACAGGAAATAATAAAGATTAGAGCAGAAGTTAATGCTATCAAAACCAAAAAGACAGTAGAACAGATCAATGAAACCAGAACCTGGTTCTTTGAAAGAATTAACAAAATTGATAAACCACTAGTCAGTTGGATCAAGAAGAAAAAGGAAAGGACCCAATAAGTAAAATCAAGAATGAAAGAGGAGAGGTCACAACCAACACAACAGAAATAAAAACAATAATAAGAGAATATTATGAGCAATTATATGCCAATAAAATGGGCAATCTGGCAGAAATGGACAAATTCCTAGAAACATATACACTACCAAAACTGAAACAGGAAGAAATAGAAAATTTGAACAGACCCATAACCAGTAAGGAAATCGAATTAGAGATCAAAAATCTGCCAAAAAACAACAGTCCAGGACCAGATGGCTTTCCAGGGGAATTCTACCAAACATTTAAGGAAGAGTTAACACCTATTCTCTTGAAACCGTTCTAAAAGATAGAAATGGAAGGAAAACTTCCAAATTCTTTCTATGAAGCCAGCATTATCTTGATTCTAAAAAGGAATCTCCTAAAAAGGAGAACTATAGACTAATTTTCCTGGTGAACATGGATGCAAAAATCCTCAACAAGGTATTAGCCAACCGGATCCAACAATACATTAAAAAAATTATTCACCACAACCAAGTGGGATTTATACCTGGGATGCAGGGCTGGTTCAAATCCGCAAAACAATTAATGTGATTCATCACATCAATAAAAGAAAGGACAAGAACCATATGATCCTCTCAATAGATGCAGAGAAAGGATTTGACAAAATACAGCAACTTTTCTTGATAAAAACCTTCAAGAAAGTAGGGATAGAAGGATCATACCTCGAGATCATAAAAGCCATATATGAATGACCCAACGTGAATATCATCCTCATTGGGGAAAAACTGAGAACTTTCCCCCTAAGGTCAGGAACAAGACAAGGATGTCAACTCTCACCACTGTTATTCAACATAGTATTGGAAGTCTTAGCCTCTGCAATCAGACAACACAAAGAAATAAAAGGCATCCAAATCAGCCAGGAGGAGGTCAAACTTTCACTCTTCGCAGATGACATGATATTCTATATGGAAAACCCAAAAGACTCCACCCAAAAACTGCTAGAACTGATTCATGAATTCAGCAAAGTTGCAGGATATAAAATCAATGCACAGAAATCGGTTGCATTCCTATACACCAACAATGAAGCGACAGAAAGAGAAATCAAGGAATCGATCCCATTTACAGTTGCACAAAAAGCCATAAAATACCTAGGAATAAATCTAACCAAAGGGGTGAAAAATCTATACACTGAAAACTATAGAAAGCTTATGAATGAAATTGAAGAAGACACACAAAAAAAAAAATGGAAAAAGATCCCATGCTCCTGGATAGGAAGAACAAATATTATTAAAATGTCAATACTACCCAAAGCAATCTACATATTCAACGCAATCCCTTATTAAATTAACACCAGTATTCTTCACAGAGCTAGAACAAATAATCGTAAAATTTGTATGGAACCAGAAAAGACCCCGGATAGCCAAAGCAGTCTTGAAAAAGAAAACCAAAGCAGTAGGCATCACAATCCCAGACTTCAAGCTGTACTAAAAAGCTGTAATCATCAAGACAGTATGGTACTGCCACAAGAACAGACACTCATTCCAAAAAATAGAAATGGAAGGAAAACTTCCAAATTCACTACCCTAATATCAATACCAGAAAGACTCCACTAAAAAAGAGAACAACAGGGCAATATCCCTGATGAACATGTATGCAAAAATTCTCAGTAAAATACTAGCAAATCTAACCAACAGTACATTAAGTGAATCATTCACCACTATCAAGTAGGATTTATACCTGGGATGCATGGGTGATTCAATATTTGCAAATCAACCAACATGATACACCACATTAATAAAGAATAAGAATCATGCGGTCCTTTCAATGGATGCAGAACAAGCATTTGACAAAGTACAACATCCATTCATGATAAAAACCCTCAACAAAGTAGGGTTAAAGGGGACATACCTCACATAGTAAAAGCCATATACAAAAACACACAGCTAATATCATCCTCAATGGGGGAAAACTGAGATTTTCTTCTATGGTCAGGAACAAAACAGGGATTTCTACTCTCACTACTGTTATTTAACATAGTACTGGAAGTCCTAGCCACAGCAATCAGACAACACAAAGAAATAAAAGGCATCCAAATAAGCAAGGAAGAAGTCAAACTTTCACTACTTGCAGATGACATTATACTCTATATAGAAAACCTGAAAGACTCCACCAAAAAGTTTCTAGAACTGATACATGAATCAGTAAAGTCTCAGGATAGAAAATCAAGGTACATAAATCTGTTGCATTTCTATACACCAATAATGAAGCAGAAGAAAGAGAAATCAAGGAATCAATCCCATTTAAAATTGCACCAAAACCCATAAAACATCTAGGAATAAACCTAACCAAAGAGGTAAAAGTTTTATACTCTGAAAACTAAAAAACACTGATGAAAGAAATTGTAGATGACACAAAGAAATGGAAAAACATTCCATGCTCATGGATTGGAAGAACAAATATTGCTAAAATGTCTATACTACCCAATCTCCACATTTAATGCAATCCCTATCAAAATACCAACAGCATGTTTTGCAGAGCTACAGCAAGTAATCCTAAAACTTGTATGGAACCATAAAAGACCCAGCTAGCTAAGGAAGTCTTGAAAAAGAAAACCAAAGCTGGAGCATCACAATTCTGGACTTTAAGTTATATTACAAAGCTGTAGTAGTCAAGACAGTGTGGTACTGGCACAAAAATTGACACATGGATCAATAGAACAGAATAGGAAACCCAGAAATGAACCCACAACTATATGGTCATTTAATCTTCGACAAAGCAGGAAAGAGTATCCAGTGGAAAAAAGTCTCTTCAAAAAATAGCGTTGAGAAAACTGGACAGTTACATGCAGAAGAATGAAACTGGACTACTTTCTTACACCATACACAAAAATAGATTCATAATAGATTAAAGACCTAACTGTTAGACAGGAAACCATTAAAATCCTAGAAAAGAACACAGGCAATAACCTCTTTGACACTGTCTACTAGATATGTCTCCTGATGCAAGGGAAACAAAAGCAAAAATAAACTATTGGGACTTCATCAAAGTAAAAAGCTTCTGTACAGTGAAGGAAACAATCAAGAAAACTAAAAGGCAACTTATGGATTGGGGGAAGATATTTGCAGATGACATATCTGATACAGGGTTAGTATCCAAAATACATAAAGAACTTATAAAACTTAACAAATAATCCAGTGAAGAAATGTGCAGAATACATGACTAGACATTTTTCCAAAGATATACAGATAGCCAACAGATACAAGAAAAGATGTTCAACATCATTTATCATCAGGGAAATGCAAATCAAAACTACAAACTGATATCACCTCGCACCTGTCAGAATGGCTAAAATTAACAACACAGAAACAACAGGTGTTGGTGAGGATGCAGAGAAATGGGAACTGTTACAGTGCTATGGCAATGCAAACTGGTACAGCCACTTTGGAAAGCAGTATGGAGGTTCCTCAAAAAGTTAAAACTAGAACTACTGTATGATCCAGCAATTGCACTACTAGATATTTACCCAAAGAATACAAAAATACTGATTTGAACACCCAGATGTTTATAGCAGCATTATCAACAATAGCCAAATTATAGGAAGAGTCCAAATGTCCATCAACTGATGAATAGATAAAGAAGATGTGGTGTGTGTGTGTGTGTGTGTGTGTGTATACAATGGAATATTACTCAGCCATAAGAAAAAAGAATTAAATCTTGCCATTTTTGCCAATGATGTGGATTAAGACAGAGAATATTATGCTAAGCAAAATAAGTCACTCAGAGAAAGACAAATACCATATGACTTCACTCATATGTGGAATTTAAGAAACAAAACAAATGAATGTAGGGGGTATAAAAGAGAGGCAAACCAAGAAATAGACTCTTAGCTAAAGAGAACAAATTGATGGTTACCAGAGGGGAGGCAGTTGGGGGTGATGGTTTAGATAGGTGATGGGGATTAAGGAGGGCATTTGTGACGAACACCAGGTGTTGTTGTAAGTGTTGAATCACTAAATTCTACACCTGAAACTAATATTATATTGTATGTTAACTAATTGGAATTTAAACAAAAACTTGAAAGAAAAATAAATAAAATTACTATATTAATGATAAATTTTTAAAATTTCAGTCCTTTTATGTTTATTGAGCCTTTTAATGGTTTGAGCATACATCTGGGTGAAAGTTTCATATGCAACCTGAAAGAGTATGCATTATTCTTCATTATGTTCCCTTTTCTTTCTTTATTTTAAAGTTTATTTATTATGAGAGAAAGTGAGGAGGGGAAGGGAAGAGAAAGGACTCTGCACTGTCAGCAAGGAGCCTGACACAGACTCAATCTCACAAATTGTGAGATCATGACCTGAGCCCAAATCAAGAGTCAGTTCCTTAACTTACTGAAACACAGGCACCCCTGTTGTGTTCCTTTTTCTATATATATGTTAATTAAATCAAGTTGTTTGATAGTATTGTTCTGGTCATCTGTGTTTTCTGGCAGAGAGAGGATCCTTTAAATTCTGTCAGTTTCTGTTACATCTATCCTAGGAAATTTTCCATCTTGAAGTCTACTTATTGTTCTGGCCAACCCAGATTTCTTATGTTTATACATTCTGAGTTTTTCATTCTTTTTAACCTATTTGATTTTCTTATACATGTCATATAGGTCTACTTTTGTGTGTAATAATCTCTGCCTTTTAAAATAGTATTCTTAGACCATTTATAGTTAAAATAATTATCAGTATGGCTGTTATTTTCAAATCTACCATTTGCAGTTCATGTGTTAATTGTTCATCTGCACTTCATCCAGTATTCCTCTTTTCTTGCTTCTTTATGATTGTGTATATTTTATATTCACTATTAATTGATGTATTTTATATTTTATAAGATAGTCTTATATTGGATTTATATTAAGCATCTGTACCTTATTACAGTCTAGTCTATTTTCAAATAATATTATACTACTTCATGTGGTATACTTACAAAATATAATTTTTGGACAGAAGCACCTACACATCATAGATGTAGTCTGCCTTTGAGAGACTTATTAAAGAGGTGTGCATTGGCCCTGGTGGGCTTGGTGACTTTGGGTGGGGAATTCCAGGCTCAGAGAATGGTCTGGATTAAAGAACATGTAGGTGGGTGTATCCTTTTGACCCTGTACACTTTCACCAAATGGAAGGGCAACAGCTAGATGAGGACTGCAGCAAGACTTTCTACGGTTCAAGGCCCAGGGTCTATGGGCAATATTACCTTCTAACTTTGACTATGGTCTTTAGCATTATGTCCTCAATAATTGGTTATATCTCTTCATCAGAGCTTCTAATTTGAGATAGATTTGGAAATAATTTCTCTTGGAATTAACTTCACAGTAAAAAAGTAGAGTGGGAAAGAAGAAAAGGCTAAAAATCTAAGGAACCTTTAGACAAAGTGGTGAAAATATTTGAATTTTCACTGCCTGACAATTTCTCTGGATTAATTACTATGGTAGTATAATTAACTAATTCATAACTTCATAGAATTATTCTGGTCAGTACCAAAATTTTATGATTCCTTTCTCTTCTTTGGATCTTCCTCCTCTTTTCAAGACCTTCTTCTTTGCATGGGTCTAAATTCCTATTTTCACATATTTCTGTACATCTTTAAATGTCTAAATATTTTCCCCAAATTGAGGCTGTTTCTACTACCACTGAAAATATTAAATTTTTAAAATATTTTTTAATATTTATTTATTTTTGAGAGAGAGAGAGAGCATATGAGTGGAGGAGGAGCAGAGAGAGGGTGACACAGAATCCAAAGCAGGCTCCAGGCTCTGAGCCGTCTGCACAGAACCCAATGCTGGGGCTCGAACTCATGAAGTGTGAGATCATGACCTGAGCCAAAGTCAGTCACTCAACCTACTAAGCCACCCAGGTGCCCCGAAAATATTAAATTTTAATAATTATATTCTGTTTAATTTTATTACCTATTTCATGTAGAAATAATGACACTGGTACTTGGGAGAAGAGAACTCAATTGATTTGTACTAGCAAAATTGGGTTCACACGCACACACACACACACACACACACACCATAGTTAAAACCAATGATTATGGGGCGCCTGGGTGGCGCAGTCGGTTAAGCGTCCGACTTCAGCCAGGTCACGATCTCGCGGTCTGTGAGTTTGAGCCCCGCGTCAGGCTCTGGGCTGATGGCTCGGAGCCTGGAGCCTGTTTCCGATTCTGTGTCTCCCTCTCTCTCTGCCCCTCCCCCGTTCATGCTCTGTCTCTCTCTGTCCCAAAAATAAATAAAAAACGTTGAAAAAATTTTAAAAAAACCAATGATTATTTCAAAGAAAATGTTAAAAGTTTTTTTTTCTTCCTTAGTTAAATGGGACTGTGCTATCCAAAGAATGACTGCTTCTCTAAACTATGTCTAAACTATGACAAATGTAGGGGCACCTGGGTGGCTCAGTCAGTTAAGTTTCTGACTTTGGATCAGGTCATGATCTCATGGTTCATGAGTTCGAGTCCTGCATCAGCTCTATGCTGACAGCTTAGAGCCTGGAGCCTGCTTTGGATTCTGTGTCTGCCTCTCTCCTGATCACCTCTGTCTCTCTCTCTCTCTCAAAAATAAATAAACATTAAAAAAAACTTTTAAAAAAATCTATGACAATTTTGGCCTAATCACATATTAAACATTTATTAAGTTGTCACATCAGGATAGATCGTGTACCTAATATTAAAAAGGTATGTTCTCTCCTCAAAGAGCTAATGTTCTAAAGTTAAGAGAGGGAGAAATAACATAAACAAACAGAGACAGGAATGGATCCAAACTCAGTAGAGGCTCTCTTTATTATAGTTTCCTTTTTTGATCACTCCCTGATTGTGTACAAATAGACTTTTGGCATGTGAAATTATGTCATTGTTTAAATTGGCAGTTTGGGAAACTGGCTTGACCTGACTCCACCTCTTTCAGCCTGAAGGATAGTCCCATCTTGGGTGGCCTTCCCATCAGAAAAGTGTCTCAGACAGGATGCCAGAGCCTGGTCTGTGGCCTACAGCACAGGAACTTTCCAGAGGCAGCTTTGAGATAACCCATCTCTAACAGCCAGAATATTAGTTGATTCAAAGTGACATGGATTCACTGGAGTCCAGTGGATTTCAGTCTTCACAGTAGAGAGAGAGAGGAAAAAAAACTTGTTCAATTCATCATGTAGCATGATTGCTAACTATTCTTGCCAACAGTCTTTTAAAAGTTATAGTTAAAATGTTGATGAAATTTGCAAAGAATACAGAGAATATAAAAAGTGAAGTTAGCCCTGGTGGGAGAGAAACAATGGGGAGAAAACCACTTACGTATAATGATATGACATATAGTCCTCACCCTTTTCTCCCTATTCACAGAAAGGAGATTGCCTTCTAATGCCTTATGAGAAGTTTTGGTAAGAGGAAAAAAATTCTGAGATTGGTAGTGGCCTCCTCTTGGCACTAATTGATCATGAAATCATTTACATTGATCTCCTCGAATATCACGTGCCTAGAAATGGTGCAAACACTGTTCTCCATGCTTATGTGTCCTTGAATTGGTCTGAATTAAACCTCTAACTGGACTAAGGGTTGGTATGTATTTTGCAGCCCATGCCTTTAATAAAACCTTCACCTATTTTTATTGACAGAACTCTACAGGAAAATGCAAGCCTCATGTCAAAGGGACTAAATGTGGGGCTCTATGAAGAGAACGACTGAAAGAAAACTTAGAGGTAGTTGTATATAACCTAGAAGGGAGAAAATGGCTTCTATTTTTTGGATAACCATTAGGTAATTACATCTGTGTGGGCTTACAAGCAGAAACTGAAAACATTCCCATTAAAAGCTTTGTGAGTTCAGTCCACCAGTAGCATCGCTTAGATGGCCAGAAAGAATGTATCGCATAAAGCTAGCAGGAGGGTGTTCCACACTGCAGGATAGAATACTGTCTGATTCTGTTGCATTGAGTCTCCGGAAAATATAGCACCGCTCTGGCATTTCTTGGCTGCAGAGAATCCATGACAGCAATGACCATGGAAATTATCATGGAGTGAGGCAGAGATACTAACTTCTTGCCAAATATCCATGTGCTCCTCACATTACCCAGTCTCAATGCGATAAAGTGAGACTACTTCTGGTCAATGCTCTGTGAGCAGAAAAGACCTATTTATTTTTGGGCCAAAGCATTCAAAAGCCAATGCAAGTCCTTCCAGTATTTCTTTGCCTTAATGACCCTTCAGGCCACTTATTGAGTTGGAAACATTGTAAGATGGTGAAACCTGTTAGATTGGATCTACAAGTCACAACTTAGAGGAGAGTTCCAAGCTATCTCGGGATGGTTGTCAGATCCTCAGAGAATCTGGCATGCTCTTTGAGTAAGAAGGAACTTTTATATGCAAAGCCATTAAAATTCCAGGGTTTGTTTCTGTAGCATAACTGAGTGACTAACATAAGGAGACTATACCAATAGAAGGGAAGAAAAGGGTAAATGCCACACAATAGGTAAATAAATGTGTTCATGAGACATTTGTAGAAATACCTAAAATACTGAGACTTTAGAGATATATAAATAACAGGCAGGTTAAGATTTGGTAAAATAAATGTTATTACTATTCATGTATTCCTTCCTCTTAAACCTTATTATGCAGTATATTAGAACTGATAGATCAGAGATGGCTTTTCCATTTCTCTTATTTTATATATGTGCCCCTTAAAACATGAGTGTGAAAAGTTGCTTGCCTAAACCTTCTCAGCAAATTAGTGACAGAAAATGGGATGAAAGGCAGCTTGGGGGTCTAGGAGCCAGGTAGGCATAGTGAAGGCCCTTTACAGATGACTTCATTTTCGAGCTCTCTCAGGTGCTTCCCTCTCAATGTTCTCTTAGTACTTTGCTCTACTGGTACAACTATACTTATACTCTACCGCAATTTGTGAATTCCACAGTGAAATACTTGATTATAGAGATCATTAATCTTTGTCTTCAGTGTCCAACACAGAGACTGCAGCAAAAAATGAACTAAATAAAATTTTATTGAATAAATGAAACTTCAGGTGGTATTAACGCTAAATAAAGTTTTGGGTAGGGTAGTGCTTTGGATATATGGAATATATACATTAAAATTATGTTAAAAAATCCACTGATAATATTGGATAGTAGAGCAAAAAATATCTTCTCCAACACTGATAACAGTATATCTCTTACCATTCAGCCCAGAGGTTGGAATTCTCAAAAATAGAGTATACCTTAGTTTGGGTATTGAAGGTATTTAATAAAATAGAAATACAACCTGGGAAAAATGGAATGGCATATAATTATTTATCTGTTAAAACCTTGGTACAAATTAACCAACCATATAGTCTTAGCAGACATTAGGTTCCTGATGGAATGGGATGTAGTTCATTTTTAAGGAAGTGGGAGCAAGAATACGGACCTATCTGAACAGGTAAGATATCAAAGTGTAGAATCTAGGCCATCGCTTAATGGCTTTATTAAAGTCATGAAGACATGAGAAAGGTGAATATTTTGTCATCATCTTATCAAAATCAATCAGAAAGGTGAATATTCTGTCATCATTTTGTCAAAATTACAAATTAGACCTATATATAAAGTGTCTCATGGATAATTAATTAGTTGCCTTTTTTTCCCCTCATCACTTTCTAATACCTATCTTAAGTTGTAAAGGAAAGGGAGGGAGGAAGGGAGGGAGGAGTTAAATATAAATTCCCTTTTCACATTATATAATATGACGTCATTGAGGTTAAATATATCTTGTTGGCAAATTCACTGCAATATGTTTTGTCAGTCAATGCCTAATACCTTGATAAGATAAATTTGCCTTCAGTTTGTCCCTACCTAATCAAACACAATTTACATTTTCATATCATCTATATGAAATCATCAGATTGAGATTAGGAAAAATGCAGACTTCCAAGTCAATGTCTGTCCCCTATAAGAAAGGACAGCTATGTCTTAGCTATGCTAATGTTGATTATTAGATTATTCCTTTCTGTTTCATTTGCTTAGGTACCAAATCACTTTGCTATATCCTTAGGTGAGGCAGCAGAGTGCCCTCAATAAAATAAACAACATTTAGATAAACATTAGATAACAACATTATCTAACGTGTGAACATACTCACGGATACCATGCAAACTAAATCAAAAGTCTTTTTTTAATTAATGTTTTAAAGTTTATTTAGTTATTTTGGGAGAGAGAGAGAGAGAGAGGAAGCATGAGCAGAGGAAGGGTAGAGAGAAAAGGAGAGAGAGAGAATCCCAAGCAGGCTCTACACTCAGCATGGAGCCTGGTGCAGGGCTCAAACTCGCAAACTGTGGGATTATAACCTGAGCTGAAACCAAGAGTGGAACACTTAATCAGCTGAGACACCCAAGTGCCCCCTAAATCAAAAGTCTTAATGGAAAACAATTTCCTACACTTGCATGACCTTTGTAATAATAGTTTCCTTTTCTTAAAAACAAATAGTTTTATAAACTATGTATGTACTCCTAAATAGTAGAGTTTAGTTTTTCCTGGTTTTAAAATTTCTACAAAAGAAATAAAACTATATTCTCACATGTCCTATTCTTTTCACTGAATATTGTAAGATTCACCATGTTCTGTGTAGCTATAGTAATATTCTTTGATATGACTATATGCAATTTTATTCATCTTGCTAATGACAGATACTGGTTTCCAGTTTGTTTAAAGCATTATGAACATTTGACAAATGTGGCAAGAAGTTACATATATAAGAACTAAAAATAAGACAAAATTTGGAACAATATTTTATCGTAGTTTCCTCATAGATTTGTTACTGAATCTGGACTGAGAATATGTCCAAATCAATCATGAAATCATCCTAGGAATCATGTAGTCAAATCTTTTACTTAATAGATAAGGAAACAGAGGTCCAAAGAAGATTTGACTTGGTCATAGTGACATAATTATAGAGTCAAGGATGAAAGCCAGCTCTCCAACTTCGGTAACACAGAATTCTCTTAATTTTTTATGTTGCCAAATTTCTCCACCAGCACCAGTCTCCACCAGTGTTAAGGAATAAAGACCATCTGAAAACTTCCTGTTAGTCTACCCAAAAAGATCACAGTCCATGGTCAAAAATGGATAAAAAAAATATTGGTGTTATATTTTGAAAAAAATTTTTTAAATATTTTGGGCACCCATTCACCATGAGAGATGTGGCATTGAAAATACTTAAGGAAATCCTTTTTAGATTTTAGATGTAGAGGATTTGTTATAAAATTTTAGGATAATGTTATTTTGCTTTAAAATTTTTTTAAACAAAATTTATATCTTTCCAAGTCATTAGCTATTTAAGGAACAAAACAAAACCAAAATGGTTTGCTCAATATCATATAAAGAGTTGGCCATAAATTGGAAAGAAAAATCAAGCTTTGTGGTTTTTTGTTTTTTTTTAAAGAATGAGAATGCAAAGGAAGAAACACCATTCCAGGAGAAACATTCTGGGTGGCGTATTGGAAAAGACTCTGCAAAGTTCTGTGCAATTAAAAAAAAAAAGATAACTTCCTCCCTGACAGTTTGAAATTTCAATATTTTTAGAAAGTGAAAGTTAAAATGTTCTGCTACTTAAACTAAAATTCTGAAACAAGAAAGTAGATTATATCAATATAAATGTCATGGCTTGGGATAAATAAGATATTTATGAGATTATTTCTGCACTTTCTGCACTAGATCATATAACTTGATAGTGTTGACAATGAGATACTTCTTGTCCTTTTTAGTATGACACATATAGAAAGATGATGTGTCTATAGATTGGCAGCTAAGGGGAGAGACAGAGTAAAACAAACACATCTATAGAAATCTGTAAGTACCAATGGGAAAGTTGCTGGCAAAAGTCATTGATATAAGGAGCTTAGCCAGTGGATCTTTTTCCTCAAAATGTTTTCACTATGTGTCTCTAGGCAGTGTTGACATTTTTATATTCTACTATATGCATGCTACTAGTAGCATACTGGTGCTACTGAAATACTGCCATTAAATACTGAAATAAAGAGAAGAAAATATCTCACCAATGAGCTTGAAATCACCAAAACATGATTCTAGTCTATTATCCCACAAGTCAGCTAATCTTTGCCTCAGATATAGGAAGAACAGAGAAAAATAAGAACATAATTTGTGATTCAATGTAAACTGTCACATTTTAAGGGACTATATTGTTTGTGAATATAAAAAAGAAACATACAATCTAACGCATGCTTTTATTCTTGGAATGAATATCTAGTGCTGAAATCCTAAAAATACTTTGGTACTGTTGATGTACTTATAAAATAAGGCTTGTGGTAGACGACCAGGAAGAAACGCTGTAGCAAGAAACATGACATTGAATTCAGCTGTCACTAAAGATGTTCAGAGATTAAGCAATATACATGAAAGTGTATGGCACCAATCAGGTAAACTGTAAATATGTGATAGTGTTACAGAATGTGAATTCTGCCCAGTGGGGGGCCCAAATCAAAAGATTTTTTAGTGTAGAATGGTCCACAGCTGCATTAGTGCTCTGTTATCTGAAAGACAAAACAGAAAGAAAGAAAGAAAGAAAGAAAGAAAGAAAGAAAGAAAGAAAGAAAGAA